>NW_017676450.1:0-44618 GCF_001879085.1 Nicotiana attenuata
AGTTGCAAGAAGATGAAGTTCCTTTGGTGGTTGAGAATGTGGTTGATGAAAATGTGAATGAAGAAGTGAGGATCAATATTCAAGATGCCGAGGTGGAAACACAAAGTGACGTGAACCCGTCTAGGGAGCACGTAATTAACATGCCGGAGCCGGTTGTGCCAAAAGCCAAGGCTCCCTTGCCTAGGCCACCTCCCCCTTATCCTCAGAGGCTAGCCAAGCAGAAAAATAAGAATCGATTCAAAAAGTTCATTGACATGATGAAGAGCTTATCCATTAATGTTCCTTTGGTAGAGGCTTTAGAGCAGATGCCTGGCAATGCGAAATTCATGAAAGATTTGGTGACAAAGAAAAGATCCTTGGACTGTGAAACTATCAAGATGACCCACCAAGTTAGTGTTATAGTACATTCAATGGCTCCGAAATTAGAGGATCCCGGTGCTTTCACTATCCCCTGCACTATAGGGAGTGCAGACTTTGCTAAAGCTTTATGTGATCTTGGGGCAAGCATCAACTTGATGCCCTACTCAGTTTTCAAGACTTTGGGTATTGGGCCTCCGAGGCCAACTTCCATGCGATTCCAAATGGCAGACCTATCTATGAAGCGACCATTGGGTATTGTTGATGATGTGCTCGTTCGGGTGGACAAATTTATCTTGCCAGCTGATTTTGTGATCTTGGATTGTGAGGTAGATTATGAGGTCCCGATTATATTAGGGAGACCTTTCCTTGCTACGGGGAAGGCTCTAGTTGATGTGGAAGCAGGGGTACTCACTTTTCGGGTGGGTGATGAAAAGGTCGTTTTTCATGTGTGCAAGTCAATGAAGCAGCCCAATTGTACCGAAGTGTGCTCATTTGTGGATCTAGTCACGGTTGTGATAATTGATGATACTAGTGCAATGATCAATGTTGAGGACCCTTTGGAGGCCGTATTGTTGAATTTGGATGTCAATGATGATGCGGGTCGAGTGGAGTGCGTGAATGCTTTACATGGAATGGGCTCTTATTCTTACGAGCCTAGGAAACTTTCTTTGGATCTTGAAAATAGAAAGACGCCTCCAACAAAGCCTTCAATTGAGGAAACCCCGGTGTTGGAGTTGAAGCCATTACCTCCACACCTCAGGTATGAATTCTTGGGCTCTAATTCAACTTTACCAATTATTCTTTCCTCTTGTCTTACTAACATGCAGGTTGACGCCACATTGGCGGTGCTCAAAAAGCGGAAAAAGGCAATTGGATGGACTCTAGCTGATATTCGGGGAATAAGCCCCGCGTTCTGCATGCACAAGATTATTCTGGAAGATGATGCAAAACCCTCCTTGGAACATCAAAGGAGGTTCAATGAGGCGATGCAAGAAGTGGTGAAAAAAGAGGTGATCAAGTGGTTAGATGCCGGCGTGGTGTATCCTATCTCTGACAGCTCATGGACTTCTCCGGTGCAATGTGTGCCGAAGAAGGGTGGTATGACCGTGGTGACCAATGCTAATAATGAACTTATTCCAACCCGGACAGTGACCGGATGGAGGGTGTGCATGGACTACCGCAAGCTGAACAAGGTGACCCGCAAGGATCACTTCCCATTGCCTTTCCTGGACCAGATGCTAGATCGCCTTGCTGGGCGTGCCTTCTATTGTTTCTTGGAGGGTTATTCAGGTTACAATCAAATTTTGATAGCTCCGGAGGATCAGGAGAAGACAACCTTTACTTGTCCATATGGCACCTTTGCTTTCTCTCGGATGCCCTTTGGGTTGTGCAATGCACCGGCAACATTCCAACGGTGTATGATGGCCATTTTCACCGATATGGTGGAAGATGTATTAGAGGTGTTCATGGACGACTTCAGTGTTGTGGGTGATTCATTCGATGAGTGTTTGAACAATTTGGATAGAGTGTTGGCCCGGTGTGAAGACACCAATCTTGTGCTAAATTGGGAAAAATGCCACTTCATGGTTGAGGAGGGCATAGTGTTGGGCCATAAAATTTCAAAGCATGGGATTGAAGTTGACAAAGCCAAGATAGAGGTGATTTCAAGGCTTCCTCCCCCCACTTCTGTCAAGGGGGTGAGGAGTTTTCTTGGGCATGCGGGGTTCTACCGGCGATTTATCAAGGACTTTTCGAAGGTAGTGAATCCTCTATGCAAGTTGCTAGAAAAGGATACAAAGTTCGTGTTTGATGAGAGATGTATGCAAACCTTTGAACTTCTCAAGCATAAGTTGACCACCACCCCGATCATTCCTGCACCCAATTGGAGCTTGCCTTTCGAGCTCATGTGCGACGCGAGTGATGTTGCGGTCGGGGCAGTTTTGGGTCAAAGAGTGAACAAAATGTTTCATCCAGTGTACTATGCGAGCAAGACTATGAATGAAGCTCAAAGGAACTACACGGTGACTGAGAAGGAATTGTTGGCTATTGTGTTCGCCATGGAAAAATTTTGGCCATATCTTATGGGAGCCAAAGTCATAGTGCACACCGATCATGCAGCTCTTAGATATTTGATGACAAAGAAAGACTCCAAAGCTAGACTGATGCGATGGGTCTTATTACTTCAAGAGTTTGATTTGGAGATAGTTGACCGGAAAGGTAGCGAAAACCAAGTGGCGGATCATTTGTCCCGCTTGGAGGAGGAAGGAAGGCCGTGTGATGGCCTAGAGATCAATGATACATTCCCCGATGAGCAACTACTTTCTGTGTCGATGAGTGATATGCCATGGTTTGCGGACATTGCTAATTTCCTTGTGACTGGCATCATCCCGTGTGAGCTCTCTTCTAACCAAAGGAAGAAGCTCAAACGGGATAGTCTGGACTTCTATTGGGACGAGCCATACTTGTTCAAGATTTGCACCGACGGAGTGATCCGGAGGTGTGTACCTGAGGAGGAGCAATTTAGCATCCTAGAGGCTTGTCATTCCTCCCCCTATGGTGGCCATCATGGAGGGGCGAGGACAGCTTCAAAAGTTCTGAGTTGTGGTTTTTATTGGCCAACTTTGTTCAAAGATGCAAGTGATCTAGTAAAAAGGTGTGATCAATGTCAACGAGCGGGCGGGATTTCCAAAAAAGATGAGATGCCTCTAAACACAATTCTTGAAGTTGATATCTTTGATGTATGGGGTATCGATTTTATGGGCCCTTTTGTAAGCTCGTGCGGAAACACTTACATTCTTGTAGCAGTTGATTATGTCTCAAAATAGGTTGAGGCCGTGGCCTTGACCAACAATGAAGCTAGGAGTGTGGTGGAATTTCTAAAGAAGAGCATTTTCACAAGGTTTGGCACGCCTCGGGCAATTATTAGTGATGGAGGATCGCATTTTTGTAATAGAGCTTTTGATGCCTTGCTTTCCAAGTATGGTGTCAACCACAAAGTGTCTACGCCTTATCATCCTCAAGCAAGTGGCCAGGTTGAAGTGTCTAACCGGGAGATCAAGAGCATCTTGTCCAAAACCGTCAATGCCAATAGGACCGATTGGTCTAAAAAGTTGGATGATGCTCTATGGGCTTATCGGACCGCTTACAAGACTCCAATTGGCATGTCGCCGTACCGGTTGGTGTTTGGGAAAGCATGTCATCAACCAGTGGAGTTAGAGCATAGGGCCATGTGGGCCTTGAAGAAGTTGAATCTTGATTGGGATATAGCTGCTAATCTTCGGGTGGAGCAACTAAATGAGCTTGATGAATTTAGGTTCCATGCCTACTCTCGTTCGTCTCTGTATAAGGATAACATGAAATACCTTCATGACAAATATACTCGGGGCAAGGAGTTCAAGGTGGGAGATTTGGTGCTCTTATTCAATTCTCGACTGAGGTTTTTCCTGGGAAAACTGAAGTCAAAGTAGAGCGGACCATTTGAAGTAGTGTGTGTGACCCCGTTTGGTGCTCTTGATTTGAAGAACAAAAGTGGGGAAGTTTTTAGAGTGAATGGGCATAGGGTCAAGCACTATTTGGGGAAGTTTGATGATAGCCATGTGCTGGCTGTTGTTCATTTCAAATGATTGAATGGTAACATGCGTCGTGCCGCGACGTTAAATCAGGCGCTTTTTGGGAGGCAACCCATGTGTTTTTCTTCTTGTTTTTATTTGATTTTCATTGTAGTGTAGGATTGATTTTTGGGCTAACTGGTTGTGAGATGTTACAGGATTGAGTTGATGCAGTGCAGGACATAGTGGGAAAAAAATGCACAGGTCTCTGAAGTTGTCAGTGCGGTCGTAGTCCATTTTGTGCGGACTGCACTGAAGAAAATGTGAAAATTCAATTCTCTGAATTTTGCCACTATGGCCACACTATATTTTGTGTGGTCCGCGGTGGACCACTGCGGCTGTAGTCCATTTTGTGCGGACCGCAGTGGGTTGCTTAGTTAAACTTGAACAAGGCTGTGCAGTGCGAACTGTGGTCCATTTTGTGCGGTCCGTACTGGTTGGTGAGACTAGGCCCCAGGTCCTTTTCTATAAATAGGGCCTGAGGGCCTCCTTTTACCCTTTTCGAACTTTTAACTCTCAGAAGCATATAAACACTGTTCATCCGTGTCTCTGCTAGTAACTAACTGTTTAGAATCATCATTCCTCATTTCATCCCATAACTGGTAACATTACACCCCTTTCTACTTGTTTAATTTTGTTTAAATTGTTGTTTTTCTTGCTTTACTTTATTTTCTTCTCATATTTTCTTTCGTAGAGTAGGTTAGGGTTGTTAATTTTTAGGTTAACATAGACATAGATAGTTAAAATCAATGGGTAATCATGTAGAGACACTACTTAGGTGAAAAATTGGACCCAAAATCAAAATATATGGAACCCTAATTTAGTGCCACAATTGGGCACTCAGTGCGGACCGCTGTCGTTCTGTGCGGTCCGCAGTGCCCCAGTACGGCCCGCACTACCATTTTGTGCGGACCGCACTGATAACCTTCTGATTGCTGAACCTCAGGCAGTGCGGCCGCACTATATTTTGTGCGGTGCGCACTAGCCCAGTGTCACCGTGGTTGATTTTGTGCGGTCCGCACTGCCTAGATACAGAGAGTGGGTAGTCTGAACCCCACCTCTGTGCGGACCGCGGTTGATTTTGTGCGGTCCGCACTGGGTAACTTCTGCAACCTGTCTGCAACTTTTCTTTCCTGCTTCTGCAACTTTGTTATTAACTGATTACACTGACACTAACAAGCTGATTGAATTATGATTGCGGACAATGGTGAGACAACGAGGCAAACAACTAGGCAGAGGAGAATCTACCCGGGGAGGGAAGCAGAAAATGATAAAACTCACTCCCCAAGTCCGGGAAAACATTAAAAAGACAAGAAAGCTGATCAAAGCTGCTGACAGAGCTGCTTCACATTCCTCGGGGAGTGAGTATGAGCCATCCCGGGAGATTTCCTCCGACTCAGTACCAACACACATCCCTGACTGGCCGGAGAGGTTTAGGCTACGAGACACTCCTCCACCATCACTCACAACCCAAGCACCAACAAATGTTATTTCTGAGTCGTCTAAGGGCTCAGCAGCGGGTAGTGGGGAATACTCCACCTCTCCCACAGCTTCATTGTCTGGAGAGGATGCAGTAGGTGCTGAGGAGGAAGTTGGGGGAGAACAAGAGGTAGGAGAAGGAGGTGAGCTTCAGGTGGGGGGAATTGCTAGAACCAGAAATCCGGAGGTTTGGCAAGACAAATTTGTTCGCGAGGTGGCATATCATAAATTTCGGGAGTGGTGGCCGGTGCGAAAGTTGATCCCGGAGCAAAGTTTTATTGACAAAGACCTGTTACCTCACAATATCAACGTGCTGAGGCAGTTTAGGACAAGAGTGGGCTGGGAGCAATTTCTAGATGAATGTGTGGATGCCAACGAACACCTGGTCAAGGAATTTTACTGCAATGTAGCCCACATCAAAAGGGGCTCCAAAGTGACCAAAGTTCGGAATCTGAAAGTGTTATTTCAAGGGAAGTACATCAATGAATACCTTGGCTTTAATGAGGAGGATGAGACCCTGTACATGGCAAAGTTGGAAATGGGTGAGGAGGTCCGTCCATGGCTGGCACAATACCTGGCAATCCCAGGAACCACCCCTGACTGGTTGACGGCTGGAGTCAAAATTCTGAGACGGAGTTTAAACTTTGAGGCACGGGGGTGCGAGACCTTTGTATGTAGTAGGTTGGACCCCACGACACATGACAACACCCTTCATCTTTCCCGGGCTGTTTTGGTAGCTTCAATCATGGCGGGGTACCCAATCAATGTGGGGAATGTGATGTCGAGGATTATCTCCATTGTGGGTGCCGAGCATGACAGAAACTATCCGTTCCCCAGTACCCTCACTATGTACTTCCGGGACTTGAAGGTGGAAAAGAGGCCTTTCGATGTCAAAGTCAAAGCGAAGGCCCCTTTTTGCTGGTATAGCATGCAGGGTGATGACAACCCCAAGAGCAAGAGCTTCAAAGGTACATCTACTACTCTAACTGGCAAGTCTGATGAGCCAGTTGTGGTAGTGGCTCCTGCTGAGCCTACCTCCACTTCCACAGATATCCCTCCCGGTCCATCCACATCCACAGCCATTCCTGCTGGCCCATCCACCTCAGCAGGCCCGGAGATTCCATCTTCCCGGGCCCATCCCATTACTACCCACAGATTGAGCCAGGAACTTATGAGTATCAACAACTGGATGCAAACTGCCTCATCCAAGTTGTCCATTTTGACCACCACTGTAGAGGCTCAGTCGGCTCCTCCAGCTCCACAGGTTCCACAGTCCATAGAGGATGCTCTTAAGGAGATGTTAGACAACCAGAAGAAAATCCTTGACAACCAGAAGAAGCTTGCTGAGGCAGTTGATTCACACAGCAAGGCTCTCAAGGAGCTTGCTAGGGAGCACAAGAAGCTGAGAAAGACACGGGCCTCCAAGGAGTCCGTGAAGGAGCTGAGAGCGGATGTTGACAGACTGTAGGCAGATCACCTGCCTTTAGACTTATTGCTCCAGGACCCAGCACCAGCAGTTCATCCACAGCCGGAGCATCTCAGAGGCCTCCCAAGAGGAGGAGGATGATTCCCAGAGCAGATGATGCAGTCATCCATTTGGCCTACCCAACGGAGGTTTCCTCCAGTCAGCCACCGGATGTATCTCAGGAGCTTGTCCAGGTTCAGGCCCAGGTCCTAGCAGCAAAGTAGCAGGACACAGGGAACCAGTCTGAGGTTCCCGAGCATAGAGAGGACCCAGGGACCACACATGAGCCTATGCAGACAGACAGGCCATAGGGAGTTTCCTTATATCCTTATCCCTCTCTCTTTTTGATGTTTTATTTAGACTAGTTGGCATTGGGGACAATGCCAGCTTTCATTTGAGGGAGTAGGCCCTACATTTTGGATGATTGTATATATTTAACAATTTTTATGCTTTCTTGATTTTTCATCTTTGGTTTGTATATATTTTTAACATTTATCTACATTTCTGCACTTTTATTTTACTTTGGGTCTGTATATAAAGTTATGTTACATTGTAGGTATCCATCCCATCTATTGTATATTCGACAAATCCCCTCTTGTATATATTCATTTTACTTTCCGCAATTTTTTTTCAGTTTTAGCTTCTTAGTTGTGATTCGTAGCTTCTTGTTTTTAAAGTTGCAATAAGCCTTTGGTTTTCTTAATGCCACAGTTCTTTCCAAAGGTGGAGTGTTGTGTGAACCGGGTGGCTCTTCCCAATGATAGATGGCGTGACAACCTTCTTATGGGTTTGAGTCCGTTTTTCTTTTTGTTTTTGGTAGTTAATAGTTAAGGGTACCACAAGCAAAGTTTCACTTGGGCCTAGCACATTTGCCTTTGATCTTATGGTCAAAAACAGTTTGTTGTGTTTAGGATGGCGAAAGTCGTGACCTTGAGATTCTTGTGTTGGCCGATAATCATCAAGTGGTTTTTCGGGACCATTGTGAGCTTGAATCTTAATTAAAGTCATTGTGGGCCCCCGACTCTGTGTCTTTAGCAATCCCATAGCTTGTGTGATGAGGAATCGTATTGCAAGTCCATGTCCCGAGCCATTGGTCTAGAACTCACCCTGAATGTTTGTTGAGGCGAAATCCTAAGTGAATTTTGACTTGAGACATGATTATAGGCTCTCCTTGGTCCAAATGATAGCTTAAACATTTCCATAACCTACCAATGATAAGATCCCTAGTCAACCCTTTTGAGCCTTAGACCTTTTCCTTCAAGAACCGTGATACAAGCCTATACCCGTTTTAAAAGATACCCTCTTTTGGCACCCGATCTTTTCTTTAGCACATGGAAAAAGTATAAGTTTGGGGGGGAGAGACGAGGATTGCAACAAAGTGGTAAAAAGGCACAAAAATGAAGAAAAGCAAAGAATGAAAGGTGTGGAAAGTTGAAAAAGGAGAAAAGATCTGAAATGCATAAGAAAGAATGACAATGTGTCTCTCTAACCCCTCAGAAAGAAGTGAAATGACTCAAAGAGTCAAGTGAATGGATGCCAAATGAATCAAAAGAAGTGCTTAATGGAAGATGGAACCTACTTAGACCAAAACATTTCCAACCCTGAACCAAAAGCCTTCACAATGTCTCCACAAAAGCCCTATATGATCTTGAGTTGAATGAAGCTTACATTAGTGGATACTCACATAAGGGGCAAGCATATGGTACCTAGAGCCGGACTTGTGGCATTTTCTTGAGAGAGATGAGTGAATTCCCATTATTCTCGTTCTGAGTGCCACTATCTTAAAGGTGAGGATTGCTTAGGGAGAGTTGAGGATGTGTGAGTTTGGGTTCCACAATGACCAAAGTAATAGAAAAGAGTTCTTTGATGTGTTGAGTCAATTCTTGATGCTCTTGTGTCACACTTGATCCATGGTGTTTTAAAAGAGTAAATGTGTTAATGATTCATGTGTATTGAGGGCAAATGTTAGTCCCTATTAAGGCTAGTTGAGGTCACTTTAGGGCAACTGAAATTTGTCTTAGACAGTCTCTTAAGGGGTGGGTCTTATTTTGTTTGCTTGAGGAAAAGCAAAAGCTTAAGTTTGGGGGAGTTGATAACTCGGGATTTTGACGCATTTTATACTCCGTCTTGCTTATGCTTTGATTAGAAATTCATACAAAATAGTCCCAAAAGGCTCACAAGTTGTGCTTGTTTGCAGGTTTGATCAGCAAAGTGACGAGATGTCAAAGATCATCTCAAACAGAGTGAAACTTGCACAAGTGCCAAGGACAAGACAAGCTCAGGCTAAACAGGCCTAGTGCGGCCGCACACCACTTTGTGCAGTCCGCACTAGGAGATTCAGAGAGGTGATTTTCAGGCCAAGAGGCAATGCGGCCGCACTACCATTTAGTGCGGTCCGCACTAAGATCAACGCGGCCGCAGTTCATTCTCTGCGGACCGCGGTGAGGAGAATCAGAGAGTTGCCATATTTAGAGTTTCATGCCTCTGCGGTCCGCGGTCCATTTTACGACGACTGCACTAGAAGCCTCCGCGGCCCCAGTCCATTCTCTGCGATCCGCGATGCCAAGATTCAGAGAGCTGTTTTTCAAGGCCAAAGCCCCAGTGCGGTCCGCACTAACCCCGCAGGGGCATTTTTGTCCAGATTTTTCAGCCTAGTATAAATAGCTTCTTTTTCCATTTTTAGGGTATCAGATATTGTAATTAAGCAGCTGCACTCGTGGGTTCGACTTTCTAAGACGTTTTGGGCAATTTTAGCTACTTTTAATCATTGAATCTTTGTATTTAACTTAGTGATTAATTATTATGAGCTTTTCTTCACTATTTCTTGCTTTTCTTCTTTAATTATGAGTAGCTAGACCCATAAGCTAGGGTTGTGGCTCAACCCTAGTGTGGGTAATTGATGGGTTTTGTATTTTAGGGCTAATTTGACTATGGGTGTTTTTTATTTTGGCCAATTTCATGGTTAATTTCTGAATTAGTGGTTGCAAGCATTAATTTGTGTTGAGTTGACTTGAGCTCTTCTTGAGAAAGAGATCCTAAGTCTCCGAAATTGGTCCAACAATGAATTGGGGCGTACTCAAGAGATTGATAGCCCCAATTAAAGGGTTAAACCTCGAGAGAGTAATACCCGAATTGAACCCTAGTTGCTTGTGCAAATTTGCATACCCAATTAGTCTTGAGAAAGCCAATTCAGGCAAAATCACTCGAACCACCGAGAGGTGTAGAGTGGGTAAAGTCGTGCAACAGTTATAACATATTCCCCAAACATGTCAAACGTGCTTTAGATTCAAATACCCGTCAATTGACCACCTAGGCGGTAGTCACTACCCTAGTGCCTTTTTAACCTATCTGAACAACTCGTAGCATTATAACTCTTAGCATAAATTTAGTTGCAATTACCATTTGTAGTTTGATAATAGTAGAAGTAAACAAAAACCCAAAAATGAATAGAAGTGTAATTAAGAACACATACATAATTCTACACTAGATAGATACTTGATTCTAAATTCTAGCTCTCTGTGGATTCGATCCCCACCCTAAATCGGGTAAAAGCTGCTCCGACCCTCTCTCGTTACTTAAATAGTAGTGCGGAGTAGGCCGCGATCAGCTGCAATAGATGAAAACCCCTCCACAAACCGACGTTAGTAGCCCGCCAGACCCAAGAAACTCCGGATCTCTGTAGCTGATGTGGGTCGAGGCCAGTTCTTGACTGCCTCTATCTTCTTTGGATCCACCTGAATACCCTCTACTGATACAACGTGGCCCAGGAATGCAACTGAACTCAACCAAAACTCGCACTTCGAGAACTTAGCATAAAACTGACTATCCCTCAGAGTCTGAAGAACGACTCGGAGATGCTGCTGGTGCTCCTCCCATCTGCGGGAATAGATCAAAATATCGTCAATGAAGACAATCACGAAGGAATCCAAATAAGGCCTGAACACTCGGTTCATCAAATCTATGAAAGTTGTTGGGGCATTTTTCAACCCGAATGACATCACCAAGAACTCATAATGCCTGTACCGAGTGCGGAAAGCTGTCTTAAGGACATCGGATGCCCTAATCCTCAACTGATGGTAGCCAGATCTCAAGTCAATCTTCGAAAATACCTTGGCACCCTGAAGCTGATCAAACAAATCATCAATCCTCGGCAATGGATACTTGTTCTTGATTGTGACCTTGTTCAACTGCCGGTAATCTATGCACATCCTCATCGATCCGTCCTTCTTCTTAACAAACAACACCGGCGCACCCCAAGGTGAGATACTAGGCCTAATAAAGCCCTTATCAAGCAACTCTTGCAACTGCTCCTTCAATTCTTTCAACTCAGGCGGGGCCATATAATACGGCGGAATAGAAATAGGCTGAGTGCCCGGAGCCAAATCAATGCAGAAGTCAATATCCCTGTCGGGTGGCATACCCGGAAGGTCTAAAGGAAATACCTCGGGAAACTCACGAACCACGGGCACAGAATCCATAGGAGGAACCTCGGCACTAGAATCACGAACATACGCCAAATAGGCCAAACATCCCTTATCAACCATACGTCGCGCCTTCATACATGAGATAACCCTACGGGTAGAATGACCAGGAGTCCCTCTCCACTCTAGACGAGGTAAACCCGGTAAGGCTAAGGTCACAGTCTTGGCATGACAGTCCAAGATAGCATGGTAAGGTGATAACCAGTCCATCCCCAATATGACATCAAAATCAACCATATCCAAAAGTAACAAATCTACTCGAGTCTCAAGACCCCCAATCACAACTATACAGGAATGATGGACACGATCTACCACAATGGAATCACCCACTGGTGTAGACACATATACGGGAGCACTCAAGGAATCACTAGGCATGACCAGATACAGTGCAAAATAAGATGACATATAGGAGTATGTAGATCCTGGATCAAATAGAACTGAAGAATCTCTACTACAAACCAGAACAGTACCTGTGATAATGCATCAGAGGCCTCCGCCTCAGGTCTTCCTGGCAGAGCATAACATCGTGGCTGGGCCCCACCACTTTGAGCTACGTCTCCAGGACGGTCTCATGCTGGCTGGCCTCCACCTCTATCGGCCTGACCTCCACCTCTAATACCTCTACCTCCACCTCTAGAACCTCTACCCCCACCCCTAGCTGGCTGAGTGGGCGGTGGAACACCTGGTGCCTGAACCATGGCAATGGAACCCTGCTGCTGCAACTGAACACCCACTAATCTCGGACAAGCTCTCCGGATATGACCATACTCACCGCACTCGAAGCATCCACCTGAGTGCTGCGGTTGAGGAAACTGAGACTGACCCTGGTGGGCCGGCTGACCATGAGAATAGCTCTGAAGAGGAGGTGCTCTGATAGGAGCCGACGGTGCACGGTAGGACTGCTGATCAGAATACTGCACATGAGAACCACGACCACCTGGAGCACCGTGAGAAGTCTAAAGTGCTGAATGAAACGGCCTGGGAGGATGGCCCCTACCAAAAGAATCCCTGCCTCCAGATGAAGCACCACTGAATCCGCCTGAATGACGGGGCCTCTTGTCTGAACCCTGACCACTCCCCTACGATACAACCATCTCCACCCTCCTGGCCACATTGGCCGTATCCTGTAAAGAAATCTCGCTCCCAGTCTCCTTAGCCATTTGCAATCGAATCGGCTGAGCAAGTCCCTCAATGAAACTCCTCACCCTTTCTCTCTCGGTGGGAAGTATAATAAGAGCATGATGGGCCAAAGCAATGAATCTGGTCTCGTACTGAGTGACGGTCATAGAACCCTGCTGGAGACGCTCAAACTGCCTCCGATAGTCCTCCCTCTGAGTGATAGGAAGAAACTTCCCCAGAAATAGCTGAGAGAATTGATCCCAAGTCAAGGCAAGTGACCCAGCTGGCCTAGCCAAACAATAATCTCTCCACCAAGTCTTGGCGGAACCTGACAGGCGAAAAGCAGCAAAGTCGGCCCCATTGGTCTCCACTATCCCCATGTTCCGAAGAACCTCATGACAGCTGTCTAAGTAGTCCTGGGGATCCTCTGAAGATGTACCACCATAAGTAGTCGTGAACAGCTTGGTGAACCTGTCCAATCTCCACAAAGCATCAGCAGACATAGCTGCTCCATCACCGGTCTGAGCTACTACACCCGGCTGAACTGCTCCAACTGGCTGAGCTGCTGCAGTCTGAAACTGGGGAGCCATCTGCTCCAGAGTGCGAGTAGCGGGAGTCTGTGCTCCTCCCCTAACCTGAGAGACGGTTGGTGCTACACGAAGTAAGCCTACCCGAGTGACACTCTCCATAAGGCCCACTAGATGGACCAAAGCATCCTGGAGTACTAGGGTAGCAATAAACCCCTCTAGGACCTGAGCTGGGCCCACCGGAACTGTCTGGGCCGGAACCTCATCATCAAACTCAACCTGAGGCTCCGCCGCTGGTGCTGTTGCTTTGGGATGAGCTCTGCCCCTGCCCGGCCCCTAGCACGGCCTCTACCTCATCCTCTGCTCTCGTGGGAGCTGCTGCTGGGGGCTCGGGCTGCTGGTCAGCGGATGAAGAAGCGCGTGTTCTCGCCATCTGCAAAAAAACAGAGTAGAAGTTCAATTAGCATTGAGAAACCAAATCGCACGACAGAGAAGAATAGAAGTGAAACTGTTCCTAACTTTGTAGCCTCTGGGGGATAAATACAGACGTCTCCGTACCGATCCCTCAGACTCTACTAAGCTTGTCCGTGAATTGTGAGACCTAAGCAACCTAGAGCTCTGATACCAACTTGTCACGACCGGATTTCCCTCCCTCGGGAGTCGTGATGGCACCTACTCGTGAAAGCTAGGCAACCCGAGCATTACACATTCATTAACTTTTTTGCTTAGCCTTTTTAACAGTTCAATATAACAGGTGGTCAACAGCGAAATAATTATAATAAACAGATATGCGGAAGACGATAACTAAGAGTTTAGCCATATACTAGTGTAGAATCCAACATACAACTCTACCTAGAATTTGGTGTCACAATGTCACGGACTATCTACGAATACTACAAACAGTGGTCTGAAAGATAAATACAAAGCTGTCTCTAAAATACATAAAAGAAACAGAATGGAAAGATAGAAGAAGACGCCAGGGCCTGCGGACGCTTGCAGGACTACCTTGGGTCTCCGCCACTGCACTGAAGGCAGCAACCTAACTGTGGTCCAAAAGCTACAGCACCGCGATCTGCACACAGCGCAGAGTGTAGTATTAGCACAACCGACCCCATGTGCTGGTAAGTGTCTAGCCTAACCTCGGCGAAGTAGTGAGAGGTTAGGACAAGACTACCAAATAAACCTGTGCAGTTATATCATATACATCAAAATAATAACGGCAGAAACTAGCAATTAAAGACGGGGAGGGGGAACATGCTCTGGGGAATATCAAGTACCAATAGAATCTCAGGAGAAAAGCATAAAGAAATCATAAATTTCACGCCACCCAGAATAAGGAATCAGTAATGAATCTATAACCACTTTTATTATTTATTGTTGCGGCGCGCAACCCGATCCAAATCATATATCGCTATTGCGGCGTGCAACCCGATCCAAATCATATATCACTGTTGCGGCGTGCAACCCGACCCAAATCATATATCAGTGTTGCGGCGTGCAACCCGATCCAAATTATATGTCACTGTTGCGGCGTGCAACACGATCCAAATTATATGATTGATTGGCTGTTTACTGAATTTGCTCTCTTCAGAACTGATTTCAAAATGTTATTAGTATTCTTCTAAAAACTAGTTTTCATTCTTAGCATTTTCTTAAAACCGGTCTATTTTAGAAAATCTTTTTCACTCCTAAAAGTTATCTCCACACTGTTTTTCACTAAGTCTTTCAAAACTATGTCAAGCACTCTCACTTACTCTTAGATTATTAAATTCTGCCCTCTGGTATGTGTACTGCTTAGGGATCCTTGAGATCTCTTTGAACTTTGGCATAACAGGGCTGACTCTTCCACACTGCACATAACCAGTCTCTATTTGAGAAAAGTCTTGGTGTGAGCACTGCTCGGGATCCTTGAGGTCCTTAGGGAACTCTGACACACCTGGACTCTTGTTGGCTATGAGATTTTTGGGCATTTGAGACTACATTGAAGGACTAGTACTCCCAGGTTTATTTTGAGCCTGCTTCAGGCTCCCTATAGTTCAGTTTACATCTCATTTATGTAATTTACTCAATCTTGGTCTCTAATAATCCTTTGTAAACAGATATTGGGGTAACTAGTAAAAAATGGGAGGGTACTTATATGATTTTGTGGGGTAAACTGGGTAAAAATTATGTTTAGGTTTTATATTATGCTGAGTTGCTGTTGTGAGCACGTGATTTTTTCCCTATATGAATTACTCCCACAAATTCAAAACAAAAACAAATTTTCCATTATTTGCAATTTTGTGAATTTTTGTGGCATTTTTTGTCAATTGTTTGCATTTGTCTGTGCACGTTTATTTTATTTAATTAATGAAAAATACAAAAATATGTTGTATGTGCATTTAAGATTTAACTTTGCATTTTTAAGAATTAATTGGTAATTATTTGTTTGTTTTATAAAAAGGAAAATCACAAAAATAGTTATTTTGCACCTTTTAATTTTAATTTTGATTTTTGTAGTTTTTCTTTAATTTATTAATTATGGTAATTATTTAGGATTAGTTAGTAATTTTGATAAGTTAATTTGGTTTTATAACTTATTTTAGGATTTTAGTTTTAATTTTTTTAAAAAAAAGGAATTAATTTGAAAGGAAAATCAGAGAAGGAAGGCTGCTTGGGCCAAATTCATTTAAAATCCCCCAGGCCCAAGTTATTTTTCCTCCATACCCGTCCAAATTGAGGCCCAGAACCCGTCTTTACCCGGTCCAGCTTCCATTCAACCAAACGACCTCGTTTTGGAGGTCCAACAGATCTGAGCCGTCGAGGTTTCGTGATCCAACGGATCAAAACTTCCCCCCCCTTAAGTATTTAAATGTCCGAACCAGCCCACCCCCCTCTCAATCGTCTCTCTCACCCCCCCCCCCCCCCCCATTCTCTCTTCAGAGACCTTTCAACGAACCCTAACCCGCCGCCCCTTTCTCCACCACCTTCCACTCGGCGGCGCCACCTCCAAACGCCACCAAAATTACACCCCGAAATCCCCATTACTTCCTCTTTCCAAATCCCTAATCCATGTCCCTCGAATCCCCCTAGTTTGGCTGGAATATTGGATCGAAAATCAGACCCAAAGCCTAACTTTCCCCAAATCACTCAGAACTCAAATTCCATTGTCTGTGGCCTTCGTTCATTGTGATTTCATGGCTAAACTCCAGAAAACTTTGCTATTGACCCCAAGTCACGAATCCACACCAAGTTTTCGAGTGATTTTCAAGCTTCGAATTGGCCGGAAACAAAGGCTAATTAGTTGTTCTTGTCAAACAACAACTGATTATTCTCAATTTTCGGTCATTTCGAGATAGTCCCGGCCGTTGGTTTCAATCCAGCGAGATTTGCCCTTAATACTGTTCTCAAGTACAACTTTGTGCCTTTATGCTCCTGAGATTCGTGTTCCTTTTCTTCTCCTCTTCCATGTTTTAGTGTATCTCTGCTTTGCAAAACCCGGCCTAGTGTAGTCTAGTTTCTTTTGTCTTTCTCTTCTTCTGATTGTTTCGGTCCTCAGATGTCAGCATGATTAAATCACTGGTCATTGAGACTTCAAACATTCATTTCAGTTAATTTAGGTGTTTAAAGCTGTTTAAATCATGTTAGTTTAATGGGATTAGGGTTTGCGGATTTTGTTTCTGTTAAAATGTTGAGCATGTCTTAGTTGGCTTAGCAATTCTGTGAAGTTCACGACAAGTTTGTTTTCTAACTTTTAAATTGTCAAAGTTTCTGAGTTTTTGAAAGTTTGTTTTGATCTGATTAAGGGCCTTTTTGTTTGAGTGGTCTTGTTTGTCATTCTTCAGGGATCCATAGGGGGGTTAATTGTAAGCATAGAAACTTAGATGGGGTCTCAAAGGAGGGGGCAGGGGTTGTAATAACCAACTGGTCTAAGGTTAGTTTAGGGATTCTATGGTAGGGAATATTTTGTAACCGAATAGGAAGCTTCCTAAGGAGTGGGTTGGGGACTGTTTCAAAATCTGAAAATTAGATTAAGGGGTATCTAGGCTATAATGAAAAAATTCCAAAAGGGCTTAATTGCAAAACTGAGACTTAGTTGATGCCCTACTTCCTTGCCTATAAAGGCACCTCTTCCTTGCATTTCAAGGAAGAGAACTTCAGGGATAGAAAATTCTGAAAAGAACAAACGGCTGAAATTTGGAGAGAAGTACTGTTCCATTGGAATTTTTGCTTTGAACTTTGAAGTTTTCTTTCATTCTCTGAACAATAGCTGATTCTATTTAAGGTAAAAAATGGTTTAAACTTGGGTAGTGAAAGATCTGGTTTAGGTTTTGGATTGGTTTCTTCCTTCTGGTTTGATTTCATTGCTGATGTTGGGTTGAATCTGGGTTGTTCTGTTGCTGGTGCTGATTTCTGCACTTGATATTGCTGATTCCTTACTCTTCCCTTTGCCTTTTCATTCCCAGGTACATGTCTCCTGAAACCCTACATGTTTTGGTGAAGCTTTGAGTTGAGGAATAAAAAATGAGAAAGAAAGATTTTAAAGCATGACTGCAGTTGTTTTCTGATTCAATCCTGTTTATTTTGAGCTTCTTCTCCTACTAAGTGTGCTATATTGCTTAGCCGATCTCTGTTTTAGGTAGTTAAGTTCCTGCTCTTTATATTTGATCTGATATTGCTATGATACTTGGGGACAATTTGTTAAATGTATTGAAGTTCAGGTCATATATGCATGCTTGGGGATTCTGGTGATTGTAAAAGGTGTTAGGACTTGGTTGCTGAGTAGTTCTTGTAATTTTGATAATATGGTAATCATCTTAGGTCGGTCATGTGCTCATATATGGGTTTAGCTGAAGGTATTCTCAAATTTCAGGGGTTTTGGAGTTATGTTTAACGGGGGAAGATTTGGTCCATAGTATTCTAACAATAGAGGCAGTTGTCAGTTTATTCTATGGTTGATTGTCAGCATGCTTAATTTAGGTTGGTTGGTACAATTCCAAGTGTCCAATTAATGGGCTAAAATTCAGAAGCATTTAGTCTATCTTGGTATTAATCATGAACAGGTTTAAGTTGGATTTATTGTTTGTTAACTCATACTGGTTAATTGATCAATTTGTGCTCGAATGATTGAAATTCAGAAGTACAAGGTTAATTCTGTGCCATGTTTCATGAAGTGTTATGAGGGAATTACAAGTGCTAATTGTGCAAAAGGGTGAGTCCTGAACTTGGGCCTAGTGATGGCCCAATTAGTGAAGTCAGGACCGTTTTGAGATGATGGTGGTTTCCTTTTCACTAAAGGAGTTGCACCCACCCAGTTGCTATAAATAATCTGATCTTTGCAAGCCTGGAGATTCAACCTGGAGTCTGGTCTCCGCTGATGCCCAGTTCCTCCAAGGATTTGGGCTCACGATTGGGCCTGCGATTCCATCAGCTCTTGTTTCTTCACGTGAAAGACCTGTTGGTCGAGCGCAAGGCTCTTTTTGCGTTGTCTTAAGAATGAAGAATAGATAGTCTCATAATTAATAATTTGGGTTTGAGCAGTAATTTAAAAGTAGTCGTAATTTCCTTAAGCTTTATTTAGTTAGTCTAACTAGTGGAGGGGAGCCATATTCGATAATACAAATAGCTATGACCCTCATAATTAAGTCTAGAAGTTAGAATAAATCGAGGTGTGCCGTGCTGAACAAAAATCTCAATTGCATGGCCCTCGTTTAATTAACCTTTTAAATCCTTAGAATTCGATGCGTGCCATTTAGCAAATTTCCATGGCCCTCGCAAAGTTAAAAACGCGTAGTTGCTTTAGGCGCGTTATTTTAATAATTTACCTTCCTAAACTCGGGTGCAAATTTATGTGACCCAAATCCAAATCTCAACAATGTTATATAAAAATGTGTTGCGAATTGCGGGTGCATTTATGTGACGTGGTTCAAGACATATTTTAAATGACGTTGCAATTTTCTTTTAAAAAATTGAATAAAAGCGGTTAAAGCTTTAAAATTGCACATAGGATCAAAATATTTTAAATCAGATAATTAGGCTAATAATAACAGTTGAGCGACCGTGCTAGAACCACGGAACTCGGGAATGCCTAACACCTTCTCCCGGGTTAACAGAATTCCTTACCCGGATTTCTGGTTCGCGAACTGTAAAATAGAGTCAATCTTTTCCATGATTCGGGATTTGAACCGGTGACTTGGGACACCATATAATATACCAAGTGGAGACTCTGAAATCTTTAATTAAATAAATCACGTTTCGATTGTCCTTTAATTGGAAAAACTCCCTTATACTATACCTCTTCCGGGGGTGTAGGAAAAAGGAGGTGTGACAGCTCTGGCGACTTTGCTGGGAATAAGAATCCAGAATCTCTGGTTCAGGGTTCAGAATTCGAGCTTAGATGAATTGTTATATTCTGGCTTTATCTGTTATCTAATTTTATTACATGTTTGGGCCTAATGTGCTAAATAATGCGTTTACCGCTTTGATATTATCTGAACTGTATATAAACTGCTACGAAATCCTTCTCTTCTCATCTTCAGGGATGTGCTCGCTGGTCGAGACTCCCTATTCTGTTAGTGTCATACCTTGAAATAATAAAGAGGCTCGGACAAGTTACTAAGCCGGATGGCCTTTTGGTTCCCGGTACGTAGCCCCCTCCTCGGCTCGAGTTGTCCGCTCGAGTACACAGTCTAGAACATATGCCCAGGTTTTAAACCTAGAATAACTCAGCCTCATGCCGGATCCCTAGTAGGAACGCTTATCTGCATCATGTGCATTTGACTTGGGGACTCAACACAGGGGTTGGGTCTGTTTAGGACAGGTGTACCCGAAATGAAAAGACCATCATGATGCATCCTACTTGCTACTTGTGCATTCATTTGCTTCGAATTTGCATGTTGACCGGCTTATAGGGGAAAAGTTGAGAAGGAAAGTCAATGGGAGGACTGAGAGAGATAATTGTCTGTTGTTGAAAAATCAATGTCCAAATTTTACTGAAACTCTGCCGAAATTTTGAAAAAAAAAAGAATTTTTTTTGTGTTTTTAAGAAAAAAGAAGAAAAAAGGTTGGTTTTTGTTTTGTCAAAATTGCCCGAACTACGCTAGTTTGATTCTCACAGGGTGTGAGATACGCAGGCAACCCCCATCGGGTCCAACTTCCTTTTTGAAAAATAGCCCAAAAAGAACAAAATTTTTTATTGTAAATAAGTAAGGTGATGTCATTCTTGTCAAAATAGCTGAATGTTCCCAAAAGGGTGCCGGAAGGCTGTTTTTGCAAGAACAACCGTCTTTAGTCATTTTTTAAGGTTTTGGCCGGTTAGCAAATACAGCCTTAAAATCTTCTTCCTCGAAGTGCTGAAAGGCCGTATTGGCAAAGCCGGATATTTTCATGAAAATTTTGAAAAAATAGTGATAACTTTTTGAGTCAAAATGAGTCTTGATTTGTCTCCTGTTAGTTTCCTTTTTGAGTCTGTTGGTTTTTATGGTAAAAATTTGGTAGGATGAGTCGTTGTAATCAAAACATTTTATTTTTATGAAAATTTGAAAATCCCAAAATGTTTTATTATTTATTTTTATTCCCCAGAATTACGCTCGGTCTGATTCATGCGGGTCATGATACGTAGGCAATCTCCATAGGATTCGACCATAAGCAAAAGAATGAAAAAAAGTGATAAAATAAGAGAAAAAGAAAAAGAGAGGAAAATAGGAGAGAAAAGAAAAAACAAGAGAGAAAATAAGAAATCGTGAGAAGGAAGCAATGGCAAAATAAGAGAGGAAATTGAGAGAATAAAAACAAAGAGAGGGCAAAGGAAAGAATGAAAAGAAAAAAAGAAGAAGGAACAAAGAGAAAAGGGAAGTTGCCAATGGAAATAAGGAAAGCCGGGATGACGCAAGCAACCGATCAAATGAATAATAGGAACGGTTAACTGCTTAGGTGCATTCATTCCCCAAATGTGCGGTTGCCTATCTGTTAAGCTCTAATCACCAACAAGTTTGTTGTTGACAATTCAGTACAGAAAGGTGGTTGGTTTGTGGCTCCCGAAATAGTAACTCCTCTCCACAACATAAAGTCAAAAGGCAGTGGCAGACAACAATAGAACTGAGTTAGTTGATACTGGGGCCCGAAAACGGTTGGTTGAAAAGGACAATGGGTTGATTGAAGAGGTAAAGATGTTGAGACAACACATGGCGGACATGTATCAGGCCTGGACGGCTGGGAAGACACCACCCCTACCACCACCTAGCTTCCTAGGTGCCGCCCTTACCCAAGCTTCGGACACAATGCCAGATGATCCTCCATACTCTCCAGATCCACCCGCTTATCTCCAAGTTCATGATGCCCAATATTACCCCTCAAAGGTTGCCAACAAGGTTCCCTACTCATACAAACAGGGCCCGCGGGATGAGCCTCATGTTGAAAATAAAATGTTCACAGGAAGAGACGGGCGAGATGGGATATTCAGAAGGCTGAAAGGCATAGAACAATCCTTAAAGAACAAGCAAGGAATGGGAGACCAGGGTAACATGGCTTACAAAGAATTATCTATGTCCCCTGACGTTCGCCTGCCCGCGGGATTTAAAGTGCCAAAGTTTAACATGTATGATGGGTGTGGAGATTCGATAGCCCATCTGAGGGGTTATTGTAGTGAAATGAGAAGTGTTGGAGAGAAAGATGACTTGTTGATGGCATATTTCAGTAAGAGCTTGACTGGGGCAGCTTTGGAATGTCATAATCGTCAAGATGTCGGTAAGTGGCCTACATTGGGCGACATGGCTCAAGATTTTGTGCGACACTTTCAATACAATATAGAGACTGTCCCAGACCGCTCCTCCCTATCACAGATGGAAAAGAAACCCAAGGAAAGTTTTAGGGACTTTTGGCTTAGATGGAACGAACAAGTTGCCCGGGACAGTCCTCCCATTTATAGAAAAGATGTTGCTAAGCCCCGCCAACGACAGGACCCAGTGGGCATTCTTGCTAAATGCTTTCAGCCTCAATATCGACCCCGCGAATATCTTTGTCATCCTCCTCACTGCTACTTCTCTCCATAGAACCCCCGAAATCGTACATCACTTTCCCGATACCCCATCCACAATGCACCACCATATGCTCCACATCCACGAGGCCCGCAATGGCCCGCACCACGTCCACAAATGTCTTACCCACCCCCACAAGCCTACCGAAACCCTCCTGGATCAGGTTTCTGGCCTAATCAAGCATTTAAGAATGAGAGGTTGCCGAGAAAGAAAACATTCACTCCATTGGGAGAGTCATATGCCAGTCTGTTCCAGAGGCTAAGACAATTGGACATGTTGAAGTCGATTCAGATAAAAATGCCAAACCCTCTTCCAAAGAAGTTTGATTTTTCTCAAAGGTGCGCATATTGCTCAGATGCCCCGGGACATGACATAGAGAAGTGTTGGAATCTAAAGAATGCGATTCAGAAGCTTATTGATGCAGGCGACATTGTCGTGCAAAGTCTAGATGCAGCAGACACTAGCCAAAGTCCGTCACCGGTGCATAATGAGACACATATGGTGGGTATGATTTGTTCTGAAAAGGAATATGAGAATTCTTCTGAGGTCCTCAAAGGTCCACGTACTACGAAGCTTTCAGCACTGTCAGAGGTTGATCCTAAGAACGAGCAGGCGAAGGGAACCCAAAAGCAATTTGTTAAGAACAATGTGATAGAGACTTGTGAAGGTCCTAGTATTGTTGATGCAGAAGTCAGTGGCTAAGATATTGAGTTTGGTGATTGGAAAGACGCTCTTTTCTTGGTTAGCCAGGGAGGAGTTTTGGTGGTTTAGTTGTTGTCATTTCTGTTGTCCGGGTTATTTTAGGGTTGTAATCCGGATATTGTCTAGTGACCCAAACCCTTCTATCCTTTTATTTTGTCTAGTTCCTTTAGTCGTAGTATCTCACTTAGTGTTATCTAGGTTTGTTCTAGGGTGGTACCCCAGTTTATTTTGCTTGTTTTGTTGTTCAAACCCTTTTCACTGTCTGTCTAATGCAATTCTCTATTTTTTGCTATTTCTTGTTATTTTTGTTTAGTTCTCTTCTCCTTTTATAGTTCTTTTCATGCTGGTTATAGTGACATGATATGCACGCATAATTCTCAACCTGATCTTTAAAACTCAGTTTAGTCAGGAAGCAATGAAACAATTTTGAAGATTATAGGGACACTTGAGGGAAATAAGAACAAATTTGGACATTTTGAGATCATTTGAAGCCCGAACCATGTGAAACTGGGGAAGATAGAATATAAAGAAACACTATTGAAACGTATCCTGCCGCATCAGGTTGAAGCTAAAGGCAGGTTTGTCCCAAATTGGCAAGGGTCGTTCGTGGTAACGAAGAGTGTTGTCCAACGGTACTTAAAATTGACAAAAGGCGAATGTGCGGATATGGTTATCAAGTCTGGTACGATCAAAAGATGATACGAATGTTTTCTGTGGTTTGTTTAAATGTGTTGTTTGTGCTTGGCATGTTTTGAAGAGTGGAATGACGAAGGCATTTTGTTCTGCTATCTAAACACTTTATCCTTTGTTACCCCCTTTGAGCCTTATTTATTTCCTTTCATACCCCTCTTTTGGAATCAGTAGCAAAGATCAGAAATGCAAGCGTGAAAGATAAGTAAAGGCAAAAGAGAAAAGAAAAAGAATGAAAAGAGAAAAGAAAAAGAATGAAAAGAGAAGAAAAAGAAAAAGGAAAAAAAACAACAGCAAGACAACAAAGAGAAAAGGAAGAAAGAAAAGAAAAGAAGAGAAAGAGGAGGAAAAAGAAAAGAAAAATCACAGCAACAAAGTAATTCCTATGACATGAACTACGTTCGACCTGATTCCTTTTAAGGATACGTAGGTAGCCTCACGGTTCGGTCCCATAAAAGTTAAAATCCAAAAGTCCCCAAGCAAAGAAACTGGGGCAGAAGTTGTGATTGTTGTAAGAAATCTGATTCAGAAAGTTGTAATTTTGAACCCATTTGAATTGTTTTGAGCCTTTGATACCCTTTCTTTCTAACCCTACCCAAAAAGCCCACGTTACAGTCCAAAGAAAGACCTTCTGATCAGTCTTCGAGAGATGTCAAGTCGAGCAAGTAGAGGTGATTCATATCAGGGGCAAAACTCCGGTCCGAACAAATAAAATAAAAAATGAGAGAGTCTTATTGGTGAAAACCCTCACGGGCACTGTAAGGCGATGGAAAGCTGAGAGAAATAAAAAATGAGAGTCTTATTGGTGAAAACCTTCACGGGCACCATAAGGCGACGGTGAGTTGAGAGAAAGACCAAAATGAGAGAGGCTTGATGGTGAAAACCCTTCGGGCACTACAAGTCGAATAAGGATTGTGAATCAGATTGGATAAGCGGAGCATTGAAGCCCAGTTTCACGGCAAAAAAGGTACAACAAGAGCTGAACATCAGATTTGCTTAACAGAATAGGCCGCAGGTGCATGTCATGGTCATTAGAGTTGGTATCCACATCTGATAGGTTTCTACTTTGTAGTTTTCTTGTTAGGAATCATCTCTTTCCATAGTCCTCTACTCTGTTCCTTTTGTCTTGTTTACTTCCTCTTCCTGAGTCTATTTGGTCAAAACAAGTGAGAAATGACTTCAAAATTTGCCACCAGCTTTCCAATTGCACAAAACAGGATCTGGCTAGTACATCAAAGTGTCATAAGTCAAGAAAGAACAACAAGCACACTGAGTTGGTAACAATCAACATGCTTTGGGATTTGTGTGAAATACAAAGGCTTGGTACATATCAATTCATGAACAATGCAACAGATGGAGGGTGTTAGGTGAATGGATCAAAGGCATTTTCTGTGGCAAGATTGACAAAAGTTGGTTAACCAGTAACAAGCAAGGTCTTCCAAGCAAAAATCAAAGTTAACATGGCAAATGAGGGAGCCGTAGAACTCAAGGACAAGACCAGGGGTTTAAGTCAAGAAAGAACAACATACGCAATGAGGGGGTGACAAGTGTCGTGCTTTGGGGCTCATGTGAGATACAAAGGTTGGTAAATGTCAAGTTTAGGAGCAATGCAACAGATAGAAGGTATTAGGTTTGAACAGAGAAGAGGTATTTTGTGTGTTTAGGGTGACAAAGGAAGTGGTAGACCAGTGACAAGTAAGATATTCCAAGCAGAAATCAAAAGTTATCATGGCAAGCGATGGAGCAATAGACCTCAAGGCCAAGGCCAGTGGTTTAAATTCGGAAAGAGCAACATGCGCACTGAAGTTGGTAACAATCAATATGCTTTAGGGGATCACGTGAAACACAAAGGTTTGGTAGATGTCGGTTCATGAGCAATGCAACAAATAGAGGGTATTGGGTTTTGAACGGAGAAGAGGTATTTTCTGTGATAAGGGTGACAGAGAATGTGGTGAGTCAATGAACAAGCAAGGTCTTCGAGTGGAAATCAGTTATCATGGGAAGTGAAGGAGAAACCGCCCTCAAAGTCAAGGCCACAAACCAACCACCATATTTTTAAACTGACAAGATTTTTCTTTGGAAACAGGGGCAGAAAGTTTCATTTGTTTCGGAGAAACCCTCCATAAGGAAAGGCAAGCACAAGACAGGTTTGACTTTTAATTTTCAGGACCCTCCTGGAAAATGGGACTTAGTTTAAATTTCAAAACAGCCATAAGTAGCATACTTTAGCATATATATACCCCAAAGGAATATAAGTTGGCTTCAAAGTTTGCACGTTTAAGATAGGATTCAATTAGGAGTTTTCAGGACCCTCCTGGAAAATGGGACCTAGTTTAAAATTCAAAACAATCATGAGTAGCATAATCTAGCATAAATGTACCCCAAAGGAATATAAGTTGGTTTCAAAGTCTGCATGTTTGAGATAGGGTTCAATTAGGAGTTTTCAGGACCCTCCTGAATAATGGGACCTAGCTTTAAGATTGTTGTTAGATAACAAGATGTAGCGAAAATAATACCTTTAGAAGATATAAATTTCGAGTTCAGCAGTCAGGAGCCCGCCTGTAGAGCATGGGAATACATTTCGAGTTCAGCAGTCAGGAGCCCGCCTGGAGAGCATGGGAATACATTTCAAGTTTAGCAATCAGGAGCCCGCCTGGAGAGCATGGGAATACATTTCAAGTTCAGCAGTCAGGAGCCCGCCTGGAGAGCATGGGAATACATTTTAAGTTCAGCAGTCAGGAGCCTGCCTGGAATATATTTCAAGTTCAGCAGTCAGGAGCCCGCCTGGAGAGCATGGGAATACATTTCAAGTTCAGCAGTCAGGAGCCCGCCTAGAGAGCATGGAAATACATTTCAAGTTTAGTAGTCAGGAGCCCGCCTGGAGAGCATGGGAATACATTTCAAGTTCAGCAGTCACGAGCCCGCCTGGAGAGCATGGGAATACATTTCAAGTTTAGCAGTCAGGAGCCCACCTGGAGAGCACGAGAATATAATTCAAGTTCAGCGGTCAGGCATCCACCTGGAGAAAGGGAAAGCATCTCAGAGTACAATTCAAGTTTAGCAGTCAGGCGTCCACCTGGAGAAAAGGAAAGCATCTCAAAATACAGTTCAGCAATCAGGTGTGACGACCCGACCTGTCGTCTCATGTATTACAACCCCGTTTCTCCCATTTACTGCTTCTTCATGTTTCATTATCAGCAACGAGTGAGTTATAGTTGAATTGAATTGGTTTGGATAGGAAATGAGACACTCAGTCTCTTTAAGGAAGGCTTAAGTTGGAAAGGTCAACCGGACGTTGACTTATGAGTTAGAAGGCTCGGATGTGATTTCCGGTGATTCGGTTAGCTTCGGGGGATGATTTGTGACTTGGGATTGCGATCGAAATTGATTTTGGAGGCCCGGTGTAGAATTAGGCTTGAATTGGCGAGGTTAGTATTTTGGCGAATTCCGGTGGATGGGTGAGAATTTGATCCGGGGGTCGGAATGGAATTCCGAGAGTTGCTGTAGCTTCGTTAAGTGATTTTGGATATGTGTGCAAATTTTCAGGTCATTTGAACATCGTTTGGTTGGGTTTTTGATTGAAAGTGCATTTCGGAAGTTCTTGAAGAACTTAGGCTTGAACGATGTGAATTGATGATTTTAGTGTTGTTAGGTGTGTTTTGATGATTGGAGCAAGTTCATATGATGTATTGGGATATGTTGGTGCCTTTGGCTGAGGTCCCGGGGGCCTCGAGGTGGTTTCGGATGGTTAACGGGATGAAATTTGGAGTTTAAAGGCTGCTGAAGGATCTGGTACCTGGTATTTCCGCTTCTGCGGAAATGGACCGCAGAAGCGGTCACGCAGAAGCGAGATGGGGCCCGCAGAAACGAAAATGGGCCTGGGAGATTTTTCCGCAAAAGCGGATCAGCGGACCGTAGAAGCGGACCCGCTTACGCGATTGGTTGACCGCAGAAGCGATCTTGGGGAAAAGTTGAGGAACCGCAGAAGCAGATAAGTAACCGCAAAAGCGGTGTCGCAGAAGCGACAAAAGGACCGCAAAAGCGGAAAGAACTGTCCAGAAGGGGTTTTTTATTATAATATTTCATCCGCGAGGGTTATGTATTTTCCACCATTTTGAGCGAGCTTTGAGAGATTTGAGGCGATTTTTGAAGGGGGATTCAAGGAGGAATGATTAGAGGTAAGTTCCTTGGCCTAAATACTCGAGATTTTGTTAAATTTAACATGGAAATTGGTTGGAATTCATTAAAAGGGAAAAAGCTAGGGCTTGAGTTTTGATATTTCAAATTGGGATTTGATAGGTCATTTGAGCTCGGATTTGGGAGTTCTTGGTATGTATGGACTCGTGGCGAGACGAGGAATCCGGTAATGTGAATTTTGTAATTTTTTGAGAAGCGGGCCCGAGGCTCGGGTTTTGCTAGTTTCGAGATTTCTGCTATTTCTTGGCTGTTTTCGATTGGGTATTGTTCCCTTGGCATATTGTAATGTATTCGCTTTGATTTTTGGTTAGATTCGACGCGCGTGGAGGCCGATTAGAGGGGCAAAGGCGTCGCGAGCTAGAGATTCACCGGTTCGAGGTGAGTAATACTTGTAAATGATATCCTGAGGGTTTGAAACCCCAGATTGCACATCATAGTGCTGTATTGTGGTGACTTGCACGCCAGGTATAAGCGTGGGGTAGAGCACCGTTGGGGATGGTGACTTGGTCCGTCCCGATTGTTGATTTTACTGCGTAATTGACTAAAACCTGCTTGATGCTATCGTGATTTGGGCTGATTGCCATGTTCTGGGCTTCGTGCCGATTATTTGAATCCTTTAGGGATTATTATTGCTGTTTTCATGACACTTAGCATCTTAAATGACTTCAGTCCTGAGTTAAACACAGTTTTGAATTGTGGAGTCATGATTCTAAAGTTTAAAGACTTAAATTGCATTTTCTGATGTTTTGAGTTAAAAGCTATTACTTGACATTGCCCGAGTGGCTCATTTGCATTGATCTGGACTGAATATGGATCAGGCTACACGCCGCAGCGATACTATGATGATATTGTGCTTGGGCTATAGGAGCCCCTCCGGAGTCTGAACCCCCACAGTGAGCGCGGGTACCCAAATGGATCGGGCTGTACGCCGCAGCGGTCATATGCATTGCATTGCATTCATGCATTAGTTCCTGTTTGTACTACGTGTCATGACATTCAGCACTCTCATATCATTGGCATCCATGCTACTTCTTGCACTATTTACCAGATACCCTGGCGTTATTTGTTTATGGAATGCTGTGCCCGAGGGGCTGACTTATGTGCGGACTTGCACTATCTGATTACACATTCATTTGCTTGACTGTTGGAAAAGGATATTTTCAAAAGAGGTTTTTAAACTGAGCCAAATATTTTCTAAAGGATTTCTCATGGTTTTACTGTTTTCTCAAAGGGTTGTACTGTCCTATATAGCATGATGGAGTGCTCTTACGTGATTTCTTGCCTCTCAGTTATTATTTACCCTTATTACTCACTGAGTTGGAAGTACTCACTTTACTCCCTGCACCCCGCGTGCAGTTGCAGGTATCGTTCACCCGGTAGCGGGTTATTAGCGGATTGAAGGTATTGTTATTGTAGCTGAGCAAGGTGACCGCCAGCGTTCGAGGCACCGGATGTTGTCTTTTGTTTTCCAGAAATTTTACTTATATATATTTATTGGCCTGTAGTTGTGTTAAGGTTTTTCTTAGATGCTCGTGACTTGTGACACCCCGATCGGGTAGTAATTGACAGTTTCTAATGCCTTTAAGTTGTATCTTCTATTCATTTATGTTTAATAATTGTAAGTGAAAGGATTTGGGTTAGTTGGCTGGCCTTGTCTTCACGAGAGGCGCCATCACGACCGGGTATGGGAATTGGGTCGTGACAAGTTGGTATCAGAGCCTAGGTTACTAGGTCTCACGAGTCATGAGCAGGTTTAGTAGAGTCTCGCGGATCAGTACGGAGACGTCTGTATTTATCCTCGAGAGGCTACAGAACCTTTAGGAAAACTTCCCATTCTTGGAATTCTTATCGTGCGTACTTGATTCAGCTTGAGATATAACTCTTGAAATTCCTTCCACACGTCTGTATGCGCACGTGAGCGCTCAGTATTATATGTGCCTTGATGGTTTGTGATTCCCCGATCGAGGGGCGAGATGTAATCTTCGTGAGTATGTTGGGCCAGTCTGGAGGACTTGAGGCCGGATCCTTGCCTATGGCTTGAGCACCGAGGTGCTGATTGTGTGCGCAAGTGTTTTGAACTTATATGTTCAGTATTGCCCCTATTAGCCGGAATTGCGGTTTGGTATTCATGTGATGAGTATGTTAGTACTGCGAGATGTAATTATATGACTTGGTAGTGACGAAGAAGTCCACAGGATAATAGATGAACTGTTAAGTGATTCGACTCCTATTGTGGATTGATGTGTAGCCCGAATTATGGGCGCGTGAAGAACATTGTCGTACCTCCTAGTTGGGAAGTGAAGTGCATTACATGTGGCGGTATGAGTTCGGACTCAGGAAGACTAATGACTGAGTAACGTATATGATGGTGAAAGGTATGCTGAAGTACTAAATTGAGGCGAAGCAGGGGTCATCTCCTGCGGAGTGTTCTTGAGTGGTATGGTCCTTACGTGTATGTTAGAAGATCTCATGTGTAATTAAAGGGTATGTGTTGAAATTTAAAAAATTTGGTCGCTTAAGAGAGTGGACTCAGTTGATGTGGGGATAAATGCGAGTGTTGTAGAGGATTTCAGTACTAGATGATCTGTGTTTTCACAAACTTGTAGATGATTTGAGTTTAATCTCACTATGACATTGTGGCATCATTAGAGTAAAAGTGTTATGAGTTGTTAAGTGTGTCTTGATATATGGCTTCGAGCCAAGTTGGGGAGGTTGCTGTTGATTAGCTGATTGCACGGTTATGTGCTATGTTGGTTACATCTCGAGGTATGCTGGCGAATCGGTTCTAGTTGCAGAAATTGAGCCGAGGATGGGCGAGTGAAGCAAAATTTCGACAAAGGTTATATTATGTTCCATAGGGTGAGAATTTCGGAATGTCTAGAGTTGTTATTGGTAAAGAATGCTCGGTGCATAGAGCAGGAAGTTGCTTGGTTGTATTGGGATGAGGGTCTCATTTTACGGTATCGGAGTGTCAATAAAGCACGAGGGTTCTGTTCGTTAAATCAGGTAATTTGCAGATGAATAAGAGAGAATGACTCTCGAGAATGGTTTTAATGTGTTCAAGAATCTACATGTAGCACTCAGGTGTTTTAAGGTGGTGTATGTGACTAAATACAGTGTTTTCAATAGAAAATGTCAAGAGTTGTGGTATTTTTATGTTGATCATGGGATCCTATGTGTCGATACCTGGAAAGCAAAAGAAACCAAATTTAGATTCGCAGAAAGTTCTCAGAGTGAAGTATTCTGGAATGTGGTATTTCTGGGAAACAATTGAGAGAGTATTCAGTGGCCTATGGGTCTTAGACAGTGTGGTCTTATGTTCGAGTCTCGTGTGGTAAGCTTGGATTGAGGCATTGTGATGCTACAGCGAGGGAGAAATATCAAGTGGATGATGAATCAAAAAGGGAAATTAGATAGATGGAATAGCTTGATAGTAGACCGAATCGGTATGGTAAGGATGTGATTAATTCTTCGTATGTGTTCGAGGTAATGGGCTTTTACAGGTATTGTGCAGCAAGGCTCTTGAGTTCTGACAGCTTGCTTAGCTTGGTTCGGGTAGAAGGATTCAGTCCTGGCAGTTTAGCTTGTGCAATGGAATTGCGGGAGAGTTCTTGATAAGTTTTACCGTGGTTTAGAGAGGTATAAATTGCCTATGGGCATGCGAAGCATGGAATGTGTAATGATTTCTCTTCTTGATGGGGTTGATGGAGAGTTCTTGACTAGTGGAGTACGTAGATGTTTGTGGTTAGGAAGGGAGATGGAGTTCACATGTTATACTAGTGTGCTACGGGCTAGGCCGGAAATGCCACGGGTTGAGCGGCAAGGTGCATTGGATTATGTTCTTGCAGAGTGGTATATATTTCAAAAGATGCAGCGGACGGCTGAGAAGGATTGCTTTTCTTAATGGGGCATTCATGATGGATGTTAGTGCAGAGGTTTCTACCATTGATTCAGTTCCGGTATTGAGTGACTTTTCGGATGCGTTTTTTGTGGCCGGGCATGTCGCCGGGTGAGATGGCGGATTTCGGTATTTATTTGGTGCCGGGCACCGTATCGTACGGCTCTGGCAGGAGTTATAGTAGTGGAAGGAGCAGCTTCAGGCTTCTTGGTATTGAGTTCGTTGGCAGGCCAATGTGGCTACGTATTTAGCTTGAGTTAGCTTGGTTAGTCTTGAGTTGTATTGTTAAGGGACAGGTGGATTCGATCGTTATTGAACTTGTTAGTGATCTGGGGAGATCTATGAATTGCTTTTTCTGTGCTGTGAGGCGTTATGATTTGTTGGTTATGGGCACACGTGGTGCAGATCTATTGGGGATTCATAGTGGAAGTCGAGCGGGAAGAGTAATCGGATGTTGCTCGGTAAATGGAGTGTGGGTTATGACCTATCAGGTGGCGTGTCGTATGTTGTTTATTTCACCGTGGGTGCAATGAATTGCCTTGGTTTCTGACATCAAATTGTGTGTGGCTGTCGAATTTTGATCACAGTGTCTTGAGGTGCTCCATGTGTAACAGTGTTTGGATAGGATCGCGCATTGTAGCGAGGCTGCGTTGAGTTATGACCTTTCGGGGTAGATTCAGGTGTTCTATTTCTATGATGTGAGACGGGGTCTCAGCCTTGTGTTGTGATGATACTGATGAGCTTGAAGTACAGCTCTTTTGTTTGAGTTATTTTCATGATTTGAGTATATTCAGGTCGTTCCTTGTTGGTACGCGTATTATGCAAGTTGTGGCTTAGGCCTGTATTGAGGTATCATATCACCAGAGTGGTGTGTTGGATTCGAGGTGATCCTTAGAGTCACTAATGAATACGAACAGAATTGATTGCAGCTTGTTAGAGAGATAATATCAAGGTATGGCCCGAAAATCTGTTGTGATATTAGTCAAAGGGAAGTGGCTTCATGAATGGTTGATCTGAGGAATGGTTACGGTTTATCGCGTGTTTCATTTGTTGTTGGCAGTATATGGAAGTGTTGGAATAAGACTTTAGCTAATAAAAGGTTTTCTATCGGTATTTGGTTATTATGGGCAACTGCTGTAAATAGAGGCTATCGTTTCGAGTGTTTGGATTATGTGGTATATCATATGATTTCACCTGAGGTTGCAAGTATGGGTTAGTACAGCTGGTTCGGGTTTATTCTGGGTATAGATGTGAGGTTCTGATATTGTGTATGATTTCGGAAAGTGCAATGTGGTTCTATGCTTTATGGTTTAAATGGACTGTGAGATTTCGGCTATATTGTGTTGTTGGACCTATATGAGATAGGGTGACGTGAGATCACCCCGGATATATGCTTGGTAAAGTTATTCAGCTGTTGGTTAGCTTTTAGGACAACTCTAGGTACGCTCAAGGACGAGCGTTGGTTTAAGTTGGGGAGGATGTGACGACCCGACCCGTCGTCTCATGTATTACAGCCCCATTTCCCCCATTTACTGCTTCTTCATGTTTCATTATCAGCAACGAGTGAGTTATAGTTGAATTGAATTGGTTTGGATAGGAAATGAGACACTTAGTCTATTTAAGGAAGGCTTATGTTGGAAAGGTCAACCGGACGTTGACTTATGAGTTAGAAGGCTCGGATGTGATTTCTGGTGATTCGGTTAGCTTCGGGGGATGATTTATGACTTGGGAGTGCGATCGGAATTGATTTTGGAGGCCCGGTGTAGAATTAGGCTTGAATTGGCGAGGTTAGTATTTTGGCAAATTCCGGTGGATGGGTGAGAATTTGATCCGGGGGTCGGAATGGAATTCCGAGAGTTGATGTAGCTTCGTTAAGTGATTTTGGATATGTGTGCAAATTTTCAGGTCATTCGGACATCGTTTGGTCGGGTTTTTGATCGAAAGTGCATTTCGGAAGTTCTTGAAGAACTTAGGCTTGAATCCGATGTGAACTGATGATTTTAGTGTTGTTAGGTGTGTTTTGATGATTGGAGCAAGTTCGTATGATGTATTGGGATATGTTGGTGCCTTTGGCTGAGGTCCTGGGGGCCTCAGGGTGGTTTCAGATGGTTAACGGGATGAAATTTGGAGTTTAAAGGCTGCTGAAGGATCTGGTACCTGGTATTTCCGCTTCTGCGAAAATGGACCGCAGAAGCGGTCACGCAGAAGCGAGAGGGGGCCCGTAGAAGCGAAAATCGGCCTGGGATATTTCACCGGTTCGAGGTGAGTAATACTTGTAAATGATATCCTGAGGGTTTGAAACCCCGGATTTGCACATCATAGTGCTGTGTTGTGGTGACTTGCACGCCAGGTATGAGCGTGGGGTAGAGCACCGTTGGGGATGGTGACTTGGTCCGTCCCGGTTGTTGATTTTATTGCGTAATTGACTAAAACCTGCTTGATGCTATCGTGATTTAGGCCATTGCCATGTTTTGGGCTTCGTGCCGATTATTTGAATCCTTTAGGGATTATATTGCTGTTTTCATGACACTTAGCATGTTAAATGACTTCAGTCCTGAGTTAATCACAGTTTTGAAATGTGCAGTCATATTGCTAAAGTTTAAAGACTTAAATTGCATTTTCTGATGTTTTGAGTTAAAAGCTATTACTTGACATTGCCCGAGTGGCTCATTTGCATTGATCTGGACTGAATATGGATCGGGCTGCACGCCACAGCGATACTATGATGATATTGCGCTTGGGCTGTAGGAGCCCGTCCGGAGTCTGTACACACCCCCAGTGAGCGCGGGTACCCAAATGGATCGGGCTGCGCGCCGTAGCGGTCATGTGCATTGCATTGCATTCATGCATTGGTTCCTGTTTGTACTACGTGTCATGACATTCAGCACTCTCATATCATTGGCATCCATGCTACTTCTTGCACTGTTTACCAGATACCCTGGTGTTATTTGTTGATAGAGTGTTGTGCCCGAGGGGCTGACTTATGTGCGGACTTGCACTATCTGATTACGCATTCATTTGCTTGACTGTTGGAAAAGGATATTTTCAAAAGAGGTTTTTAAACTGAGCCAGATATTTTCTAAAGGATTTTTCACGGTTTTACTGTTTTCTCAAAGGGTTGTAGTGTCCTATATAGCATGATGGAGTGCTCTTACGTGATTTCTTGCCTTTCAGTTATTATTTACTCTTATTACTCACTGAGTTGGAAGTACTCACTTTACTCCCTGCACCTCGCGTGCTGTTGCAGGTATCGTTCACCCGGTAGCGGGTTATTAGCGGATTGAAGGTATTGTTATTGTAGCTGAGCAAGGTGACCGCCAGTGTTCGCGGCACCGGATGTTGCCTTTTATTTTCCAGAAATTTTACTTGTATATATTTATTGGCCTGTAGTTGTGTTAAGGTTTTCCTTAGATGCTCGTGACTTGTGACACCCCGGTCGGGTAGTAATTAACAGTTTCTAATGCCATTAAGTTGTATCTTCTATTCATGTATGTTTAATAATTGTTAGTGAAAGGATTTGGGTTAGTTGGCTGGCCTTGTCTTCACTAGAGGGGCCATCACGATCGGGTATGGGAATTGGGTCGTGACAACATATCTCACACAATTAAATTTTATATAGGAACGACATTTTAACTATGTTTACTTATAAATAAATCAATCAAATATAAAATAGATATAATCAATACTAAAGGATTTTATTTTACATATCATGTTTTTGTAACATTTAAAAAAATATAACTTTTAAATTAAAAAAATATTTTTTTCTTATATTTTAAATAATATTTTTAATGTGTATTTAAAGAATTTCAAGCTTAAATATGTGGCTACAAAATTCTCAGGTAAATTGTCAAGTTACTATATATCTAACTAAAAATACAACTATAAAATTACCATATTAATTTCAAGAACAAATCCCCAATCAAAACCATATCAATGATATGCCCATGTAAATTTGCAAAAATAATTCTTCACCTAAAATCACACAAATAATCTTCAATTAATTTTTTAGGTAATAAACTTTTTTAGGTAAATTCCAAGAAAATATTTCCAACTAAACGTGCAATAATAAGATTTAAGGTAAAAATTCTCAAGTAAAGCTCTAAGAAATAATTCAAGCTAAAATTGCAAGAACGAAGTTTCTAGGTAATTTTCTAGCTAATAAAATCTCCGTGTAAATCTTCAAGAATAATTTCCAGCTAAAATCGCAGCAATAAAATCTCCAAATTAATCCCTAGGTAAATCCCTAGGAAAAACCCCCAACTAATATACAACAACAAATTCCCAAGTACTTTCGTAGGTAATAACATCCCCAGGTAAATCCCCAAGGAATAATCCCCAGCTAAAATCCCAACAATAAATTCCCAAGTAAATCCCCAGGGAAAAATCCACAACTAATATACAACAACAAAATTCTCAAGAAATTTCGTATGTAATAACATCCCAAGGTAAATGATTGTTTTAAAGTTAATTTTGTGTTTCCGAGGCATTGAAAACCTTATTTAGAGTCACCTCAATTTGCGTGCGCAGTCCGGGTACGTAGTCGGAAAGCTTAAATATGAAAATCTGTGAAAAATGATACGTTTTGACTATAAAATGAATAAATTTAACTTCGGTCAATGTTTTGGGTAAACGGACCCGGACCCGTAATTTGACGGTCCCGGAGGGTCCGTAGGAAAATATGGGACTTGGGCGTATGACCGGAATCGAATTCCGAGGTCCCAAGCCCAAGAAATAAATTTTTGAAAGAAATTATTTTCTGAAATTGTCTAAGGAAATTAGAAATGAAATTTGACTAGAACATGTTAGTATCGGGCCCGTATTTTGGTTCCGGCGCCCGGTACAGGTCTTATATATGATTTAAGATGTTTCTGTGAAATTTGGTGAAAAACGGACGTCGTTTGACGTGATTCGGACCTAAATTGCTAAATTTGATACTTGATGAAGTTTGAGAAAAAGTTCTTGATTTTGAGGTTTGATTCGTGCTTATTGAGGTTATTTTGGCGATTTGATCGCACTGATAAGTTCGTATGATATTTTTGAGTTAGTATGCACATTTGGTTTGGAGTTCCGAGGGCTCGGGTGAGTTTCGGGTAGGTTCCGGGAGGTCTTAGGCTTAAAAACTCAGATATTGCAGGTTCGGAGCAATTTCAGCTCTCTGAAACCGCTAGCGCGGTCCGAGAGAAATCGTGTGCGACCGCGGAGGGGGTCAGTGCGGTCCGCGGTCGACTTTATGCGGTGCGCGGTGGAGGGCAGTGCGGCCGCAGTCGACTTTGTGCGGTCCGCACAGGGTCAAGAAGGGTTGTGCGGCCGCAGTCCGTTTTGTGCGGTCCGCACAGGGGTTCTGAGAGGTATATATATAGACGGGATTTTCACTTATTTTTCATTTTTCAAAACCCCAAGACATAAGAGGCGATTTTTCAAATAACCTTTCTTCTCCAAAACGTTGGTAAGTGATTTCTAACTTATTTTCTTCACTCCTTAACATCTTTTAACATGATTTCAACTTAAAATCAAAGATTTTCATGGGGGAAATTGAAGGTTTTGGGTAGGGCCTAGGTTTTTCAAAAAATTGGGGGTTTAGACCTCGATTTGAGGTCCGATTTCAAAACAAATTATATATTTGGGTTCGTGGGGGAACGGGTAATCGGGTTTTGGTTCGAACCTCGGGTTTTGACCATGTGGGCTCGGGGGAAATTTTTGACTTTTTGAGTAAAACTTTAGAAAAACTCATTTTCATGCATTGGGGTTGATACATTTAGCGTTTATTGATGTAATTAAGTAACTTGTGACTAGATACGAGCGAAGAGGTGGTGGAATCAAGGGGTAAAACGATAATTGAGACGTGAATTGCGTTCGTGGCACCGAGGTAAGCGTCCGGTCTAACCTCAGCTTGAGGGATTAGGAGTTGTGTCCTATTTGCTAATTGCTTCTTGTTGAGTACGATGTATGGGCATGGTTACGAGTATCTATACGTTGGTGTCGAGCGTGACCGTGAGTCTTGAATTGATAGATGTTGTGTTCTTAAATGTCACTACGGATGCTTAAATTGATGATTCTCGATATTGAGGAAGGATTTAGTTTATCTTCGTGAATTTTATTTATGATTGAGTGTTGATACTAATTGAGCTGAGTAGGAGTTGAGTTAGGATTGGTTATAGCTGATTCTCCCTTGTCGGGATGTTTATCTTGATATTGTTGCTCCCTTGCCGGGAAGATATTATATTGCTTTGTTCCCTTGCCGGGATTCCTTGTGATTTTGTGTTGGCTTGTAAATGGGATCGGGTGGTACGCCTACCATGAGATATGAGAAATGGGATCGAGTTGCACGCCTGTAACGAGATGTGAACTGAAAGTGTAGATTGCCTTTGTTTTCCTTATCTTTGATAGAAGTTGAACTTTTGGTTTACTAATAATTCTCTTGAGATTTTGTTTTATCTGTTATCCCCCGAAGCATGTTTTCCCCTTCCCAGCTTTTAATTATTTGTTCTAGTTTATTTTCCGTTGTATACATATATATAACTGCACAGGTTTAACTGGAGTCTGGTCCTAGCCTCGTCACTACCAAGCCGGGGTTAGGCCAGGCACTTACCAGCACATGGGATCGGTTGTGCTGATACTACACTCTGCACTCTGTGCAGATACCGAGGCAGCACTGGGACAGCAGCAGTAGTTCGGGAGCCAACCTTCAGTCCACCAAGATACCGAGGTAGCCTTGCAGGCGTCCGCAGGCCCGGCATCTCCTCTATCTTTTATTACATTCTGTTATCTCTTGTATTCGAGACAGACAGTGTTACTTTCTTTCAAACAGTTGTATGTAGTAATCTTAGTAGTTCGTTGTCACGACCCAATTTCCAACCCGGTCGTGATGGCGCCTCTCGTGAAGACAAGGCCAGCCAACTAACCCAAATCGTCTCTTTAACAATTATTAAACATAAATGAATAGATAAATACAGCTTAACGACAATACTAACCGGTATTTACAACCCAACACAACCCGACCGGGGTGTCACAAGTCACGAACACCTAGAGAAGTCTAAATACAACTACAGGGCCAACAATATACGGAATAAAATTTAGATCCAAAGGAAATAATCCGGTGCCTCGAACGCTGACGGTCACTCTGCTCAGCTACGATAGCAATACCTTCAACCAGCTCAAAACCCTTTACCGGGTGAACAATACCTGCATTTGCACGCGAGGTGCAGGGAGTAAACTGAGTACTCCAACTCAGTGAGTAATAAAAGTAAATAATAACTGAGCAGCAAGAAATCACGTAAAGCAACCAACATGCTATACAGAAGTCGGGTGCAATTTTTCTGAGAAGAACAGTGAAATCTGTGAGATCTTTAGAAATACCTTGGCTCAGTCAAATCTCTTTTAAAAATAATCTTTTCGGTGATTACGAAAAACGATTCCAAAACAGTTAGTGCTGATACGCACAGAAAATCCGCCCCTCGGGCACAAATACCACGGTATAACAAGTAAAGAGGCAGATAAGTATGCAAGATGAGCACATAAAAGTTCGCCCCTCGGGCAATATCTCAAAACAGTACCGGCCCCTCGGGCATGATTTATGTTCCTGGTCAGTCATTGTTACCTGACCGGTCAGCCATTGTTACCTGACCAAAACGCGTATTACAGTGCCATTATTACCACTGGTCAGCCATTGTTACCTGATTGGTCAGTCATTGTTACCTGACCAAAACACGTATGAGAGTGTCATTGTTACCACTGTCCAATTCTAAATGGGTACCCGCGCTCACTGTGGGTGTGCAGACTCCGGAGGGGCTCCTACAGCCCAAGCGCTATATCATCATAAGGCTTGAAAGCCTGAACATATCAACATGAGGCCTGAAAACCTGAACATATCAACATGAGGCCTGAAAGCCTTCTCACAATACACTCGAGGCCTGAAAGCCTCCTCACATATCACTCGAGGCCTGAAAGCCTCCTCACATATCACTCGAGGCCTGAAAGCCTCCTCACATCACTCGACATATCCTCACATATGGCCCTCGGCCTCAATCAGTCCAAAAATAATCATAAGCCCCTCAGGCATCAGTAAAGACAATAATGCTCAACTCAAACAATAGTTCAAACATCAGTTAAAACTCAAGGTTGTGTAAAAATATAGCTGAGTTCATGAAACAGTGTAATTCAAATGGACTGAGTTCAAATAATATTTTTCAAATAGTGAGGAAAACAGTGATGATAGCTCGCAAGGATTTTAAACAGTCGGCAATAAGCCCCAAGTATGGCAATCAGCCCAAGTCATGATAATATCAAATAAGTTTCAATCAAATACGCGGTAAAATCAACAATCGGGACGGACCAAGTCACAATCCCCAACGGTGCTCTACCCCACGCTCGCTATCCGGCGTGCAAGTCACCTCAATATAGCACTACGGCATGCAACTCCGGGGTTTCAAACCCTCAGGATATCATTTACAATCATTACTCACCTCGAATCGGTGAAATCCCTAGCTCGCGATGCCTTTGCCCCTCGAATCAGCCTCCACGCGCGTCGAATCTAACCAAAATCAGAGCGAATACATCACAATATGCTAAGGGAACAATACCCAATCGAAAACAATCGAAAATTAGCAAAAATCTCGAAACTAGCAAAACCCGAGCCCCGGGTCCACTTCCCAAAAAATTACAAAACTCACATTACCGGATTCCTTGTCTCGCCACGAGTCCATACATACCAAGAACTCCCAAATCCGAGCTCAAATGACCTATCAAATCCCAATTTGAAATATCAAAAACTCAAGCCCTAGCTTTACCCCTTTTGATTAATTTCAACCAATTTCCATGTTAAATCTAACATAATCTCGTGAATTTAGGCCAAGGAACTTACATCTAATCATTCCTCCTTGAATCCCTCTTCAAAATCGCCTCAACGCTCTCAAAGCTCGCTCAAAAATGGAGGAAAATGATACCTAGCCCGCGGAGGAAATATTTAATAATCAGCCCAGCACTTTCGCTTATGCGGTCCCCATCCCGCTTCTGCGGGGCCGCTTCCGCGTTATTCCTTCCGCTTCTGCGGAAATCCCACTCTCGAACCAAACCGCTTCTGCTGTCACAACATCGCATAAGTGATTCCGCTTTTGCGGCTACACCAACGCTTCTGCGGAACCAGGCGCCCAGGCCTCCTCACCGCTTCTGCGGTCAACCCATCGCTTAAGCGGGTCCGCTTCTGCGGTCCAAGACTCGCAGAAGCGAGAATACCAGATATCAGCAACATTTGAAGTCTCCAAATTCAAATTTCATCCCGCTAGCCATCCGAAATTACCCCGAGGCCCCCCGGGACCTCAATCAAAAGCACTAACATGTCTTAAAACATTATCCAAACTTGTTCCAATCATCACAACACATCAAACAACACAAAAATCATCAATTCTCATCGGATTCAAGCCTAAGTTCTTTTAAAACATCCGAAACCCGCATTCGATCAAAAACCCAACCAAACGACGTCTGAATGACCTGAAATTTTTGCACACACATCACAAATCACATATCGAAGCTACAGCAACTCTCGGAATTCCATTCCGACCCTCGGATCAAAATCTCACCTATCAACCGGAAGTCGCCAAAATACTAACTTCGCCAATTCAAGCCTAATTCTACACCGGACCTCCAAAATCAAATCCGATCGCACTCCTAAGTCACAAATCATCCCCCGAAGCTAACCGAATCACCGGAAATCACATCCGAGCCCTCTAACTCAATAGTCAACATTTGGTTGACTTTTCCAACTTAAGCTTTCCTTAAAGAGACTAAGTGTCTCATTTCTTATCAAAACCAATAAATCAACTCTAACACACCACATACCGATAACGAAACATGAGGAAGCATGAAATGGGGGAAACGGAGCAATAACACACGAGACGACGGGTCGGGTCGTCACATCCTCCCCAACTTAAACAAACGCTCGTCCTCGAGCGTACCCAGAGTTGTCCTAGAAGCCAACCAATAGCTGAATGACCTTACCAAGCATATACCCGGGGTGATCACTCGCCACCCTATCTCGCATAGGTCCGATAACACAATATAGCTGAAATTTCACAGTCCATCTAAACCATAAACCGTAGAACCACATTGCACTTCCCGAAATCATACACAAGGTCAGGACCTCACATCTATACTCAGAATAAACCTGAACCAGCTGTAACAACTCATACCTGCAACCTCATGTGAGATCATATGATATACCACATAATCCAAACACTCGAAACGGTAACTTCTATTCAAAGTAGTTACCCACAGCAATCAAATACAGATAGAAAACCTCTTATCGACTAAGGTCTTATTCCAACACTTTCATATACCGCCAACGATAAATGAAACACGCAATAAACCGTAATCCATTTCTCAGATCAACCATTCATGAAGCCACTTCCCTTTTGACTAATACCACAGCAGATTCCGAGCCGAACCTCGATTTTATCCCCCCAACAAGCTGAAATCAAATCCATTCGTGTTCATTAATGACCCCAACGATCACCTCGAACCCAACACACCACTCTGGTGGTATGACACCTCAATGCAGGCCTAAGCCACAACTTGCATAATACGCGCATCAATAAGAAACGGTCTGAACATACTCAAATCACGAAAAATGACTCAAACGAAAGAGCTGTACCTCAAGCTCATTAGTACCATCACCACACAAGGCTGAGACCCCGTCTCACATCATAGAAATAAAACACCTGAATCTACCCCGAAAGGTCATATCTCCACGTGGCCTCGCCACAATGCATGATCCTATCCAAACATTGTTACCCATGAAACACCTCAGGTCACTATGCTCAAAATCGACAGCCACGCACAATTTGATGTCTGAAACCCAAGCAATTCATTACACCCACGGTGAAACAAATAACATACGACACGCAACCCGATAGGTCATAACCTACACTCCATTTACCGAGCAACATCCAATTACTCTTCCCGCTCGACTTTCACTATGAATCCCCAATAGAACTGCACCACAGGTGCCCATAATCAACAAATCCTAACGTCTCACAACATAAAATAGCAACTCAAGCTGAATACGTAGCCACCTCAGCCTGCCAACGAACTCATTACCAAGGAAGCCTGAAGCTGCTCCTTCCACTACAATAACTCCTGCCAGAGCCGTACGATACGATGGCCGGCACCAAAGCAATATCAAAATCCACAACCTCGCCCGGCGACATGCCCAGCCACAAGAAACGTATCCGAAAAGTCCCTCAATACCGGAACTGAATCAATGGTAGAAACCTCTGCACTGACATCCACCACGAAGGCCCAATTAAGAAAAGCAATCCTTCCCAACCGTCCGCTGATCTTCGGAATACAAACCACTCTGCTAGAACATAACCCGATGCACCTCGCCATGGAACCCGTGGCATTTTCCGACATAACCAATAGCATAATAGTCTAGAATAACCCAACACTGAGACAACCAGTCTATACCCCAATATCATACCCAGAATCTAATATACCAAGCAAAGAAAGATCCACTCGGGCCTCCAAATCCCAATAGCCGCTAACGGTACCAATACACACGGTCCACAACCACTACATAGCCTGAACATGAGAACTCCCAGTCTCCAACTCCATATAGCTCGAGAATCTCTGTACCTGATTCCCAAATTCCGCAGTATGAATACATATTACACCTCGAGTACCTAATCATTCCACGAAAGATATTCTAAGATTCCCCTGTGCCATCACACAACTCAGATATCAACAGCCGATCTAACAAGAAAGCACCGCATTACTACCGTAGTATCATCAGTCTAATCACATTGCCCTTTTTCCGAGACATATACTCTCGTCAAATCACTTCCATTTAGCAGCACCATTTCCTTGATTACCTGAGGCTACCCGTTGCCTAAGAATTTTATGAACTTCTTTTAGAACTGAACTGTAACTCATCTAATCAAGAACTTCCGTTGATCCCATTAGGAAGAAGAATCATTACACATTCCATGCTTCGCATACCCATAGAAAATATATTCATCTCCAAACCACGGTGAAACCCGACAAGAACATCTCTGCCAATTCCATTCGCACAAGCTAAACTGCCAGGACTGAATCCTTCTATCCAAACCAAGCTAAGCAAGCTGTCAGAACTCAAGAACTTTGCTGCACAATGCTTGTAAAGGCTCATTACCTTGAACACATACGAGGAATTAATCATATCCTTTCCATACCGATTCGGTCTACTATCAAGCTACTCCATCTATCTAATTTCCCTTCTNAAAGAGCTGTACCTCAAGCTCATCAGTACCATCACCACACAAGGCTGAGACCCCGTCTCACATCATAGAAATAGAACACCTAAATCTACCCCGAAAGGTCATATCTCCACGTGGCCTCACCACAATGCACGATCCTATCCAAACACTGTTACCCATGAAACACCTCAGGTCACTATGCTCAAAATCGACAGCCACGCACAATTTGATGTCTGAAACCCAAGCAATTCATTATACCCGCGGTGAAACAAATAACATACGACACGCAACCCGATAGGTCATAACCAACACTCCATTTACCGAGCAACATCCAATTACTCTTCCCGCTCGACTTTCACTATGAATCCCCAATAGAACCGCACCGCAGGTGCCCATGATCAACAAATCCTAATGTCTCACGACATGAAATAGCAACTCAAGCTGAATACGTAGCCACATCGGCCTGCCAACGAACTCATTACCAAGGAAGCCTGAAGCTGCTCCTTCCACTACTATAACTCCTGCCGGAGCCGTATGATACGGTGCCCGGCACCAAATCAATATCGAAATCCACAACCTCGCCCGGCGACATGCCCGGCCACAAGAAACGCATCCGAAAAGTCCCTCAATACCGGAACTGAACCAATAGTAGAAACCTCTGCACTGACATCCATCACGAAGGCCCAATTAAGAAAAGCAGTCCTTCCCAGCCATTCGCTGGTCTTTGGAAATGCAAACCACTCTGCTAGAACATGATCTGATGCACCTCGCCACTCAACCCGTGGCATTTTCCGGCATAGCCCATAGCGCAATAGTCTAGAATAACCCAACACTGAGACAGCCAGTCTACA
>NW_017676451.1:0-7805 GCF_001879085.1 Nicotiana attenuata
CCGAAGGACGACTTCCCACTACCAAACATCCACATATTGATTGACAATTGTGCCAAACATGAGATTGGTTCCTTCGTGGATTGTTATGCGGGCTATCACCAGATTTTGATGGATGAGGAGGATGCGGAAAAGACGACATTCATCACGCCCTGGGGAACGTATTGTTATAGAGTCATGCCATTTGGGTTGAAGAACGCAGGAGCAACTTATATGAGGGTGATGACCACCATGTTCCATGACATGATACATCGGGAAATTGAGGTCTATGTAGACGACGTGATCATAAAGTCAAGAAAACAATGTGACCATGTCAAGGATTTGAGGAAATTCTTCCAGAGACTCCGCAGGTACAACCTCAAGCTTAATCCAGCAAAGTGTGTGTTTGGAGTTCCATCTGTGAAGTTATTGGGATTCGTGGTGAGTCGGCGCGATATTGAGTTAGACCCGTCTAAGATCAAAGCCATTCAGGAGCTACCGCCGCCAAGGAACAAGAAAGAGGTGATGAGTTTGCTTGGCAGGTTGAATTACATCAGCAGGTTCATTGCCCAGCTTACAACGACTTGTGAGCCCATCTTCAAGCTTCTAAAGAAAGATGCTGCGGTCAGATGGACGGATGAATGTCAAGCAGCATTTGACAAGATTAAGGAGTATTTGGCGAGTCCACCTGTGTTGGTCCCGCTGGAGCCGGGAAGACCCTTGATCCTTTATCTGACCGTGCTGGATAATTCTTTTGGTTGTGTACTGGGGCAACATGACATCACAGGAAGGAAAGAGCAGGCGATTTACTACCTCAGCAAGAAGTTCACAAATATATGAGGTGAAGTACACTCAATTTGAGAGGACGTGTTGTGCCTTAACTTGAGTAGCGCAGAAGTTGAAACATTACCTATCAGCCTATACCACCTATCTCATCTCTCGGCTGGACCCGTTGAAGTACATTTTCCAGAAACCCATGCCCACAGGGAGGCTGGCGAAATGGCAAATCTTGCTCACGGAGTTTGATATTGTCTACGTGACCCGGACTGCAATGAAAGCACAAGCGCTGGCTGACCATTTGGCCGAGAATCCAGTTGATGATGAATATGAACCTTTGAAAATATACTTCCCCGACGAGGAGATAATGCATGTTGAAGAATTAGAACAAGTCGAGAAGCCAGGATGGAAACTGTTCTTTGATGGAGCTGCCAACGCCAAGGGTGTCGGGATAGGAGCAGTACTGATTTCTGAGACAGGGCAACACTACCCTGTCACTGCTCAACTTCGTTGCTATTGCACCAATAACATGGCTGAATACAAGGCATGTATCTTGGGTTTGAGATTAGCTATAGACATGGGTGTCCAGGAAATATTGGTCATGGGTGACTCAGATCTTCTGGTACACCAGATTCAGGGTGAATGGGAGACACGAGATTTGAAGCTCATACCATACCGGCAGTGTTTGCATGAGCTTTGTCAACGGTTTCAATCAATAGATTTCAGGCATATTCCAAGGATTCACAATGAGGTTGCCGACGCTTTAGCCACTTTGGCGTCGATGCTGCATCATCCAGACAAGACTTATGTGGACCCGTTACAGATTCAGGTCCGAGATCAGCATGCCTATTGTAATACGGTGGAACAAGAGCTTGATGATGAGCCGTGGTTCCATGATATCAAAGAATATCTCCGGATGGGAGTATACCCAGCACAAGCTACGGGGGATCAAAAGAGAGCAATTCGACGCTTGGCAAGCGGATTTTTCTTCAGCGGAGGAGTACTGTACAAGAGAACTCCAGATCTTGGATTGTTGAGATGAATGGATGCTAAACAGGCTACAGTTATCATGGCTGAGGTACATGCGGGAGTTTGCAGACCTCATATGAGTGGATATGTATTGGCAAAGAAGATTCTCCGAGCGGGTTATTATTGGCTTACTATGGAACGGGATTGCATCAGCTTCGTGCGCAAGTGTCATCAATGTCAAGTACATGGAGATTTGATCCATTCTCCACCATCTGAATTGCATACAATGCCGGCACCCTGGCCGTTCGTTGCTTGGGGAATGGATGTCATTGGGCCGATCGAGCCAGCAGCGTCAAATGGGCACAGGTTCATTCTGGTAGCTATTGATTATTTCACTAAGTGGGTGGAAGCAAAAACCTTCAAATCTGTGACCAAGAAGGCAGTGGTCGATTTTGTACATTCGAATATCATCTGTCGGTTTGGGATCCCGAAGGTAATCATCACAGACAATGGTGCCAATCTCAACAGTCATCTGATGGCAGAGACATGTCAGCAGTTTAAGATCACGCACCGCAATTCCACCCCATATCGTCCTAAGGCAAATGGAGCAGTCGAAGCAGCTAACAAGAACATCAAGAAAATACTTCGGAAAATGGTAGAGGGGTCCAGGCAATGGCATGAGAAGTTACCTTTTGCCCTTTTAGGCTATCGCACTACTGTCTGCATTTTAGTAGGGGCAACTCCTTATTCACTAGTATATGGCACTGAAGCAGTAATACCCGCAGAGGTTGAAATCCCGTCCCTCCGGATCATCGCTGAGGCGGAAATTGATGACGTTGAATGGGCTAAAGCCCACTTGGAACAACTAAGTTTGATTGATGAAAAGAGATTGGGCAGCAACATGTCACAGTCAATTGTACCAACAGAGAATGGCAAGGGCATATAACAAGAAAGTGCGTCCGCGGAAGTTTGAAGTAGGGCAGTTGGTGTTGAGGCGTACCTTACCTCATTGGGCTGAGGCAAAAGGAAAGTTCGCCCCGAACTGGCAGGGGCCATTTGTTGTAACCAGAGTGTTGTCCAATGGCGCATTATATTTGACAGATGTGGAAGGAAAATGTGTAGAAATGGCTATCAACTCTGATGCAGTCAAGCGATACTATGTATGATTTCTTGGTTTAATTGTACTTTATTGTATTTGGCATATTTTTGAGATTGAAATGACGAAGGCATTTTGTTCTGCTATCCAAACACTTTATCCTTTGTTACCCCTTTTGAACCTCATTTACTTTCTTTCGTACCCCTCTTTCGGAATCAATAACAACTCAGAATCTCGAGCAAGGCAAATCAGTGAAGAAATAAGAAAACACAGTCCAACGGAAAGAAAAGAAAAAATGAAAAAAAAAAGAAAAAGAAAAAGGGAAAAAGAAAAAAAAAGAAAAATGAAGAAAAGAAAAAAAGAAATGAAAATAAAAAAAAAGAAAAGAAAAAGAAATGAAAAGAAAGAAAAGAAAGTGGAAGAAAAGGAAAGATTGCAACAGCAAAGTCATTCCTATGACTTGAACTACGCTTGACTTGATCCCGAAAGGGTACGTAGGCAGCCTCCCTCTGAGGTTCAGTCACACCAAAATAAAAGTCCAAAGTCCCCAAGGAAGAAACTGGGGCAGAAGTTGTGGTTGTTGTGAGAAATCTGATTCTGAAAGTTGTAATTTTGAGCCCATGTTGAATTGTTTTTAGCCTTTGATACCCCACATTACGGTCCAAAGAAATACCTTCTGATCAATATTCAGGAAGTGCCAATACGAGCAAGTCAAAGTGATTCACATCAGGGGCAACACTCCGGTGCAGGGGAAAAATGATAAAATGAGAGAGTCTTATTGGTGAAAACCCTCACGGGCACTGTAAGGCGAAGTGAGTTGAGAGAAATCGAAATGAGAGAGTCTTATTGGTGAAAACCCTCATGGGCACAGTAAGGTGAAGTGAGTCGAGAGAAATCAAAAATGAGAGAGTCTTATTGGTGAAAAACCCTCACGGGCACCGTAAGGCGAAGGTGAGTTTTTCAGACAGGCCAAGGAAACAAGTCTGTGGCCAAAAGCTGCTCAGGACATTGCAAGACGAGCAAGGTTTGGGTTTGGGTAAAAATCAGGTTGTGAAAGTCCGGAACGACAAAGGTGACGATTGAAAGTTGATTGGCTAGACAGACTGGGCTGGTTAATCCAAAATGCATGGCGTGCTCGATGGTACCAGCTGTTCCACTCAGATAAGTCTCATTCTCTTCTTTCTTCATTACAAATCATCCGTTCTCGGATTCTTTTTATCCTTAACCCTCGAGGTCATTGCATTTCATTCTTTCGAGGTCTACCTTTAAGATATTTCAGTGTCAGTTCTGTTCGAAACAAAAGGAAGGAATGTCAAGGCTAACTACCAGCTTCTTAGTTGTACAGACAAGGCCAGAGTATATCAAAAATGTTGAAAAGAAAAGTAAGCCATAAAGGACCACTGGAGGTTTCATCGGTGGATTAGTCGGATAATTGTGGGGAAGGAGTGAAGTTTCAAAAGAGGGGTCAGAAACACAAGAACAACAATATGGAATAGAACACTTGGGTCATCAGAGTCAAGGGGGTTGAAATTCGGTAAGGAAGTCGAGGGGGTTCAAGGCAAGTCCAGGAAAGCGAGACGGAGTAAAGCCCAGCGGCAGGGATGCACCTAGCAAGAATGCCAGTAACTAACCACTTGGTTTCGGAGAAACCCTCCTTCAGGAAAAAGCAAGCATCCAAAACAGGTATGGCGGGAAATTCTCAGGACCCTCCTGGAAAATGGGACTTAGTTTAAATTTCCAAACAGGCATGAGTAGCATAATTTAGCACAAATGTATCCAAAAGAACATAGGATTTAATTAGTGGTGATCAGGACCCTCCTGAATAATGGGACACAGTTCTAAGATCTCCTTAGGTAACAAGATACTATTGTAGGATAGTATAATTTAGCCGTAGAATTGGCACACCTAAGATAAGAACTTGAATTTTGATTTTCAGGACCCTCCTGGATAATGGGACGTAGTTTTAAGGCCTGCTTAGGTAACAAAATACAGTGGAAGTCGTACCTTCAGTAGATATAGCTTAGGTTAACACTGTCTTTTAACTAGAAGTTGTCAGGACCCTCCTGGATAATGGGAAGTAGTTAAGACCTATTAGATAACAAATGTAGTAGGGATAATACCTCTAGAGGATGTAACTTAGGCTCATAATTATTAGAAGTTGTCAGGACCTCCCTGGATAATAGGACTTAGCTTTCAAATCCTTATAATAGTTGGTAGAATAATTCAGTGTAACACTTACCCATGTACCCAGCTACCAAACTGGGGCAGAAAGTTTTCTTTGTTTTGTTTATTTTGTTGCAGTCAGGAGCCCACCTGGAGAACAAGGGAATACTTTTCAAGCTTCAGCAATCAGGAGCCCACCTGGAGAACAAGGGAATGCTTTTCAAGTTTCAGCAGTCAAGAGCCCACCTGGAGAACAAGGGAAGTGCAATTCAATTTTAGCATAATTTTTAATATTTGATAACATGCTGTACTCAGTTACCAAACTGGGGCAGAAAATATCTTGTGTTATTTATTGCAGTCAGGAGCCACCTGGAGAACAAGGGAATGCTTTCAAGTTCAGCAACCAGGAGCCCACCTGGAGAACAANCTTGTTTGTTTTGTTGCAGTCAGGAGCCCACCTAGAGAACAGAGGCATACGTTTCAAGTTTCAGCAGTCAGGAGCCCGCTTGGAGAACGGAGGCACACATTTCAAGTTTCAGCAGTCAGGAGCCCGCCTGGAGAACAGAGGTATTACAATTCAAGTTTTAGTTTTCAAATTCTTATTAATATCTGGTAATATGATGCCCAGTCACCAAACTGGGGCAAGAGATTTTCTTTGTTTTTGTCTATTTTGTTGAAGTCAGGAGCCCGCCTGGAGAACAGAGGCACACATTTCAAGTTTCAGCAGTCAGGAGCCCGCCTGGAGAACAGAGGCACACATTTCAAGTTTCAGCAGTCAGGAGCCTGCCTGGAGAACAGAGGAGCCCGCCTGGAGAACAGAGGCACACATTTCAGTTTCAGCAGTTTGGAGCCCGCCTGGAGAACAGAGGCATACGTTTCAAGTTTCAGCAGTCAGGAGCCCGCCTGGAGAACGAAGGCACACATTTCAAGTTTCAGCAGTCAGGAGCCCGCCTGGAGAACAGAGGTATTACAATTCAAGTTTTAGTTTTCAAATTCTTATTAATATCTGGTAATATGATGCCCAGTCACCAAACTGGGGCAAGAGATTTTCTTTGTTTTTGTCTATTTTGTTGAAGTCAGGAGCCCGCCTGGAGAACAGAGGCACACATTTCAAGTTTCAGCAGTCAGGAGCCCGCCTGGAGAACAGAGGCATACATTTCAAGTTTCAGAAGTCAGGAGCCCGCCTGGAGAACAGAGGCACACATTTCAAGTTTCAGCAGTCAGGAGCCCGCCTGGAGACCAGAGGAATACATTTCAAGTTTCAGCAGTCAGGAGCCCGCCTGGAGAACAGAGGACTACATTTCAAGTTATAGCGGTCAAAGCATCACTTAGGGAAAGGGAGAATACTTCAGAATGCAAGTCAAGGTAGCAACAAAAGAATTCCACCGGAAGAATACAAGTCAACAATGCAACAAGGACCACAAGAGCAAGTTTGAAGATATAGATAGGATCTTTTGTAATTTATAGATCATAGCTTAGTCTAGTTTCTTTTTATTTTTAACATGGTGTAATAAGGGGGTTCAGTAAGCAGTAGCAGCAGCAGCAGCAACAGTGAAATCACAGCTTCATGGTAGTCCCAGCTACCAGACCTTCCCGAACTACACTGACCTGATTTCTTTTTAGCCAAGGATATGTAGGCAGCCTCGGAAGCAGGGTGCGGTCAAATCATTCAAAAATGCTTCCCACGGAGTATTCAAACGGGCAAAAATCGCTCGTATCCGCTCACTTATCTTTGCACGAAAACTCTTTGTGTTTCCGAGCAAAGAGGGGCAGCTGTGAGCACGTGATTTTCTCCCTATATGAATTACTCCCAAAAAACCCAAAACAAAATAATTTCTTTTCATTATTTGTAATTTTGTGAATTTTCGTGGCATTTTCTGTTAATTGTTTGCATTGGTCTGTGCATTTTAATTAATGAAAAATACAAAATATGCATTGCATTTGCATTTAGGATTTAATTTTATATATTTTTAGATTAATTAGTAATTAGGATTTTACAAAAATACAAAAATCACAAAAATTGATTTATTTGCTTTGTTTGATTTTAGCTTTGAATTTTGTTCGATTTTCCTTTAAATTGGTATTTGATTAGTTTGTGTTGGTTATTAATTAGTGCTTAATATAGTTGGGTAGGTTAATTTAGATTTTTAGTTTTAACTTGAAAAGGAAAAGAAAAGAAAATAAAAAGGAATTAAAAGAAAAGAATTTAAAAGAATTGGGTCTTCTTTATTAAAGACCCAAATTTGGGCCAAATTCACTCCAGGCCAATTAATCAAACCCCCAACCCAAATTTTCGTCCGAATACCTGACCCATAAACCTTTAACCTAGCCAAAAACCATTTCCCCGCCCGATCCGTCTCCAGTTAATACCAAAACGACCCCGTTTCGTGGTGAAGAATATCAACCGTTGATTTATCTTAATCCGACGGTCTCGAACTAGGGGTGTCATTAATATTTATATGTCCAAACGTTCCCCCCTACCCCCCAGTCATCTCTCTCAACTCTTTAGAGACCCTGCCGAGCTCCGCCTTCAAACGCCGCCTGCCGCCCGCCGGAAATCGCCTACGGCGGCGGCCGGCGGCCAACGTGCCCGAATCTACACCAAAGTATCTCCTCACCCCCCTCTTTCCAAATCCCCATTCACTCTCCATCAAACCCGGCCTGACCTGCTCGAATTTCAGATCATAAATCCAAACCCTAGCGCCGCCCTTGTTTTCTCCGATGGCGGCGCCACCACTAACCACCACCAAACTAACAACAAACGAATCCCCAGGCCCTCCTTATCCCCAAACTCTACCATCCTTCTCCCTCAAATCCTTCCAAA
>NW_017676451.1:7825-44614 GCF_001879085.1 Nicotiana attenuata
AGTTGCATTTGCGACAAAAAGTTCGTAATCGCGAACCGGGCATCGCAATTGCGATGGATATGTGTGAGCACGTGATTTTCGCCATATATGAATTACTCCCAAAAAACCCAAAACAAAATAATTTCTTTTCATTATTTGTAATTTTGTGAATTTTCGTGGCATTTTCTGTTAATTGTTTGCATTGGTCTGTGCATTTTAATTAGTGAAAAATACAAAATATATATTGCATTTGCATTTAGGACTTAATTTTACACATTTTAGATTAATTAGTAATTAGGGTTTTACAAAAATAGAAAAAATCACAAAAAATGATTTATTTTGCATTGTTTAATTTTAAACTTTGAATTTTGGTAGTTTTTCCTTAAATTTGGTTTTTAATTAATGGTGTTAGTTATTAATTAGAGTTTAATATAATTTGGGTAGGTTAGTTTAGTTTATAAGAATTAATTTAGGTTTTTAGTTTAATTTAAAAAGAAAAGAAGGAATTAAATAAAGAAAATTTGGTCTTCTTTAATAAGGAACCCAATTTTGGGCCAAATCTAATTAAGACCACGAGCCCAGTCTCTTATTCTCCATACCCGTCCACATTCCAGGCCCAATATTACACCCCAGGCCCGGTCCAGCCCCCACCTTTCAAAACGACGCCGTTTGGATCAAAGCAATCCTAGCCGTCTAGGTTTGCTTGATCCAATGGTTGGGAAGTATGGGTAGGGTTGATATATAATTGTCCTAACCTCACCTACCCCCCCCCCTAAGCCTTCTCCCTCACACGCCCCCTAACCCTTCAGAGATCCCCTGCTTCTCCACCGATTTCCGCCGTCCGCCGCCGGCCGAAAATCGCCTCCACCGGCGGCGATTCTCCAATCCCTCTCAAATTTACACCATAAACTCCCCTCAATCTCCTCTTTCCAAACCCCCAAACCCCGTCTCTCAAATCCTAAGCCATCTCCTCAAATAACCCAAACCCTAGGCGCCGCCTCCGCCGCACATGGCGGCGCCACCTCCTAACAACCTCAAAACAATACCCTATGGCCTCTTTGACATCCTCATCCCAAATCTCAAACTAAAACCCTTCGAATCCAAGCAGAACTCCCCGAATTTTAGATCTAGGGTTCGAAGAATTTCGATTTTCTGGATTTTCAAGTATTGAGTGATTCTCAGTTAATGTTATGTGTTTATTTTTGGCAAAATAGACACATAACATTAGCTGGGAATCAATTTGAAATCAGTCAATTTAAGGCTCAAGTCAGTAAGTTCCTTAATCTCCCTTTCCTCCTCTACTTGTTCTTCTTTCTGTAATGAATTCTCCTTTTAATTAAAATTAGTTCCACTCCTTGTTCAATCATTTTTTTCATTTTAGGTTTGTTCGGTCGATTTTATCTTGATTCATATTTGTTTATTTTCTCTTTTGATTCTGGTTCATGATTCATAATTTTCTGTTTAATTAATAAATAGCATGAACTTGTATTTTATCAATCCTGGTTTTAATTTTGGTTTTATTAGCATTAGAGTTAATTCCAGTTCATTAGTTTTGATACCTGAAATAGCTTAATTAGACCACTAGTTCGATTTTAGGCTCTTCCTTTAACTGTGGTTAATTTTTGACCAGGGTAAGAGGGGGGCTGGTTTAACTTGGTAATTTTCAGAATTGAAAAGGGTAATCTAGGGAATTAAATTTAGGGAATCTCTAGTAACTGAAATTAGAAGTCACTAGAAGCACCTAGAAGGGGTTATAATTGGTATTTTTGGAATCTTAATAGTGTAACTTGGGCAACAAGCCAAGATTCTAGGGACTAAATAGTTTAAAACTGAAAATAAAAGGACTAAAGTGCAAATAAAACTCGCAAGGGCTGCCCTAGGTGTTGGCCTATAAAAGGCATCATTTCTTGCCTTAGAAGGGAGGTTTTTTGGAGAGCTGAAAATCGAAAAGGCTGTATAATTTACTGTTCCATAGAGATTTGAAGGCATAAAATCAAAAACAACAAAGGTTTTCCAAAAATCACTGTTCCATTGAGTGTGTTCTTTGATTTCTGAAGTTTTGAGTTGCTAAAAGTCCATTGATGCTTCTCTGGGGATTGAAAATGGTTTGAATTCTGGTTTTTGAAAGCTTTTGGTTGAAGCCGTTTGAGTATTACAACTCTGTTGGGTTTTGAGCTGAGTTTGGTCCTAATTGTTGAATCTGGGTTCATATTTGTTGCTGTTGTTTGCTGGCTGTTTGTTCAGTCGCAGAATCCTCATCTCTTTATTTTCATTACTTCTAGGTACACACCTTGGCTTTGATTCAATGTAGCCTTTCAAGTTGGAAATGAAATGGAAATACTCGCCTATTTGCTCCTTAGATTGTGTTTGTTAGACTGTTACATGTTAATAGTTAACCGATTTTAGACAAAGTTTAATTTTCGATTTCTATGTATATAAACCTGGACTGTATAATCGGATTCTCAGTGTAGTAGCAATAGTTAGATTCTCAGTCTGTTTTGATTTTGGTCCTTAGCTGAAGTTTTTTTTATCTAGTGCTAGCCTAATATAGCTTGACTTCTCATGTGAGTTCAGTTTTGTGTTGAAAACCTGTTACCAGCCTGAAATTGGTGCTGAAATCATAAACACGCATGTGTTAGATAATAGAGTGTCAAGGTGTTATGAAAAGCATTAAGTACGTTTAAGTCAGGTGTAATTGTTATATCCATGCACAGTTAAATTCAGAAGGAGTTATTAATTCAAAACTGGATTCATAATGGATTTTTTTTCATATTAGTGTTAAATCAGATCTGTTGTGTATTCAAGTACAGAAATAGCTTGACAGTTCATTTACAGGTTTAAATCATACAAAACAGTTCAGGGAATATACTAATTTGTTTACATTGGGCGAAATTTAGGAGTTGTATGTCTATTTGATAATTAGGTTGGAGGTTATCTGATAAGAATCAGTATTTGAAAGTTAAGTCGGTCCTCCATTAAAAGAAATAGCTGTGAACTTAATTGATAGATGGGATTTCATTTATTTGGTTGTGTTTGAACCTGGCAATCTCCCGTTACAGGCCTGGGCCCCCTTTCGAAGCCCAAACGTGACTGTTTCAACTTGAATCAGACCTGGGCCTGAATCTGTTTAAGGCCCAGTGTCAAACAGTTTTCTCATCTCATTTAGGCCTGATCGCGGGCCTATTACCAAATTGTTTCTTACTAAGCGGGTTGAAAACTCCTCTATTTGGGCTAATTTGAAGCCCAAAAATGCTGAAGGTTGGAATTTATATTAAGACCACGGGTTTAAATTTATAACATGGGTTTTGGGCCTCCTAGTTAAGTAGCATGCTTGAGTTAAGAGGTTTGCCTCTTGTTCAAGTGTGGACTTGAACTTGAAGCCCAAACTCCTTAATCACTTTAAATAATAGCAACTGATAAAATTGATTAATTAGGACTCTTTAGAGACAAAATTACATAGAAAATTATAGCTTGCTCTAGGATGGCCCTTAAATAAAAATGAGACGAGCCTCGCCGCACAAAACATATAAATTGCGGGGCCCTCATCAAATGCTTTTATTAAAATACTTAGAATTCAGGACGTGCCGTTTAGCGAATTTTCACGGCCTCCCGCAAAGATAATAACACGTTAGTCGCTTTAGGCGCGCTTTTTAATAATCTTACTTTCCTAAATACGGGTGTGCATTTCATGCAACCCAAATCCAAATCCCAAAACGTTGAATAAAAATGTGTCGAGGATACTGGTGGATTTCATGTGACGTGAACCAAAAACACATTTTTAAACGACGTTCACTTTCTTAAAAAATTCAATTAAAAACGGTTAAACGATTCTAAAATGCAATAGGATAACATGTATTAAAATCAGATTTTGCCAAATATAGCATTCGNAAAACGCGCGAATTTAAAGGTTATTCCGTAGTTAAAGAATACGAAGTAATTATTTACAAGTTCATGACAATCTGTCCGAGCCTTAGGTTATTTCCGTTAGTTAATCTTGTCTTTCTTACTTTTTTAATTGTTTTATTTTTCTTATTTTTGTTTGTCATCTGCTTCATCTTTCTTTTTCAAATTTCTTTTTTTCATTGTATTGTTCTTTTGGATGCATGATTAGAAGCTCTTTTCTTTAATTGGTAAATAATTCCTGTTCAATTAGGTTAGTTTAGTTTCATAGGTCATTAATTGGACTTCTGAGAATATTTGAAGCTGCTTCTGTTTCCCGTCTATGTGAATTGGGCTCATGATTGGTTCTGTTGGTTTGGGCCTCTTGTCTGTTACTTGAATTAGAACCTTGGGTAAATCTTGATCCATAAGGTAGGGTAAGGGTAAATAATGATGAATTAGGAGGGTAATTTTGGAAATTGTGGGTAGGGAATCTTTAGTAACTGATTTCAGAAGTTTCTAGTAGGGGTTTTAGGAGAATTTCATACTTTTGGGTGGTTTAACTTGGGTAGCAAGTCAATAATTAGAGGATATCTAGGCAAAAGTGAAAATTAAAAAGAGGTCTAAGGTGTAAAAATGAGAATCTGAGGGTTGCCCTATTTGGTTTTGCCTATAAAGGCACTCTTTCTTGCCTTAGAAGGCAGATTNGAACCACGGAACTCGGGAGTGCCTAACCCCTTCTCCCGGGTTAACAGAATTCCTTACCCAGATTTCTGGTTCGTGACTGTTAATATAGAGTCAAACCTTTTCCTCGATTCGGGATTCAAACCGGTGACTTGGGACACCATAAATCTCCCAAGTGGCGACTCTGAACTTCTTATTAGACGAATCACGTTTCAACTGTCCTTTAATTGGAAAAACTCCTTTATTATACCCTTCCGGGGGTGTAGTAAGAAAAAGGAGGTGTGACAATATGTACGCAATTGCGACCATACCAGAAGCAACAGTTTTTCCCAACACAAAAATGAGCATAACTTCCTCACACGATGTCCAAATTCGATGATTCTTTTTGCTATGGCTCCATAATTACGATACGAATCTAATGGTTCAATAAAAACTGAATTTGGAGCTCATTTGCTTAATTTGGTACCCTTTATTCCCAAAGAAACGACGTTGAAACATCAAATAAGAACGCAATACGACCTAAAACACACCCGAAGCCCCCGGGACCCCGTCTACACACACAAACAAGTCATATAACCTAACACGGACTCGTTTGAGATCTCAAATCATATCAAACAATGCCGAAACGATGAATCACACCACGAATCGAGCTATGAACTTCCAAATCTTCCAACTTCGAAAACTTGTGCCGAAACTGATCAAATCAACACGGAATGACGCCAAATTTTGCAGACAAGTACGAAATGACATAACGGAGCTGTTCCAACTCTCGGAACCGCATTCCGACCCCGATATCACAAAAGTCAACTATGGGTCAAACTTCTCCATTTTCAAAACTTCAACTTTGCCAACTTCCGCCGAAACGCCTCAAATTACCCTACGGACCTCCAAATCCGAATCCGGACGCCTGCCTAAGTCCAAAATCACCATACGAACCTGTTGAGATCACCCAAAACCCATTCCGGGGCCATTTACTCAAAAGTCCAATTTCGGTCAAATTCTCACCGTTTAAACTTCCAAAACTAGTTTCCTTCTTCTAATTTGACTCTGAATCATCCGTTAACTGAATTCAACCACGCACGCAAGTCGATACACATATTATGAAGTTGTTCAAGACCTTATGCTGCCGAACGGAGCTTAAATTCTCAAAACGACCGGCTGGGTCGTTACATCCTCCCCCTCTTAAAACCAACGTTCGTCCTCGAACGTGCCAAGATTCGCCTCGAAGTCCTCAAGTTGCTAAATTCACACTTCCAACATACACTCGCGGGTGATCCCACGTCACCCCAAACCACATAAACCTGACGACAACATATCAACTAAAATTTAGCCTTTCTATCAATACCAATAAGCCTTAGAGCTAGAATTCTCACCTTCCATACATTTTCAAAGACCCGATTCTAAATCCATATAGTATCAGTCTCAACTAGCTACATCAATTCATGCCAACACCCATATAGTACAACCTTACAACATGACACATCGCACATAGGCCCATAGTAACATTGTTGATCACAATATTCGCTCGAAACCAAATTCAGCATCCGCCCTAAGCCTCATATTCAATAGAGACCCGTTTCAAACCTCCACAACACTAGCGATGATACAATAACCACGAAAGCCACATAACTAAACACCTGAATCACCTAATCACAACTAATACCAACGGGTACACACCCCACAAGCTAAAACTCAAGAAGCACAGAACGAAAATGACTGAATATGGAAAGGGAAAACACATAAGGGAACTATAAAACAAGCCCGACAAGAACAAATTTTCTATCAATACTAATCTACAAAACAATCTAACAAGAAAGAATTAAAGCATATAAAAGAATCACGAGGATCTCACACTGATATAACTCCCACCGCGGTACACAGCTCGGTCTCAACACATCAACGGGACGATCAACGGGACGATCCTCCCCCTCCTGGGCGCTCTCTACTCGCCTGAATACCTCGTTGTGGCATATCGGCCCGAAGTCTGGGACAATCTCTCACCATATGGATAATATATCCGCACTCGAAGCAACCTCGCTGCTGACGTGGCTGTGGGAACTGTGCGGTATGGGTACTCCAAGACCCATGAACACCTAAATCACTGTGCGAAGCCTAAAGCGCGAACTGAACTGGCTGACCCACAAAACCTCTACCATGTCGCACCCTGCCTCCAAAATAAGGACCAGCAGGTTTCCCTGGTCTACGAGGCCTCCTCGCCTCCCCAAACTCTCTCTTTTGATCTCGTCTGCCCTCTCTATCATGGCCCCGCCTGTCCTCTCTCTCCTGGCCTCGCCTGACCTCTCTCTCGAGCCAGAATGCCCTCCACCCTCCTAGAAACACTCACGGTCTGCTGATACGAAATATCTATCTGCAACTCCCGGGACATGCTAGTCCTGATGCTGGGATGGAGTCCCTCAATAAACCGGCGGACCCTCTCCCAAATCGTAGAAACCAAGGTCGGTGCATGTCTGGCCAAATCACTAAATCTGACAGCGTACTCTGATACTGACATAGTTCCCTGGCGCAGCTGCTCAAACTCCCTGCGCCATGCATCCCGGAGGGACTGAGGTACGAATTCTCTCAAGAATATCTCTAAAAATGCAACCCATGTAAGTGAAACTGACTCGGCCGGGCTACTCAACTCATATGCCCGCCACCACTGATAAGCCGCTCCCCTAAGCTGGAACGTAGTAAAAGCAACCCCACTCGACTCACAATACCCATAGTGCGGAGAATGCGATGGCACTCCTCCAGAAAACACTGTGCACTCTCGGAAGCCAAACCACTATATGAAGGAGGGTTGTATTTCTTAAACCTTGCAAGTCTAAACTACTCTTCTTCAGATGTTGTTGCCTTGACTACGGGCTGAACTTGAACCATAGGCGGTGCCGCCATGACGCCTAGAACCTGACCAACATGAACTCGCTGCTCTGAGGTGTGGGCGGCGGGAATCTGAGCTCCTCCCCCAGGCTGTGAAGTAACTGGTGCAACTGGAATCAACCCCGCCTAAGCCAATGTACCAAACCGTGCTAAAGTCTCCTGAAGTCCGGGGTTAACAGCAGGCATCTCCGGTACCTGCTCCCCAACTGGAACTACTGGTGGCTCCTCAACAGCTACTCTCGTAGGTGCCCTAGCTGCAGCACGTGCTCCTCGTCGACCTCTGCCTCTGCCCCTAGCGGCATCTGCTCTGGGGGTAACGTCATCCAAAACTGCAGCTCGTTTCCTCACCATCTGTGAGAGAATGGAATGATAAATTTCAAACTCCAAGATCAGTGAACACGCACGACAGGAATGGAGGAAGTGAGGTTGTCCTAATAGTTTCGTAGCCTCTCGAAGATAAGTACAGACGTCTCCGTACCGATCCGCAAGACTCTACTAAACTCTCTTATGACTCGTAGCACCTATGAACCTAGAGCTCTGATACCAACTTGTCACGACCCAACTTTCCCTCCGTTTGGGTATCGTGATGGCATCTAGTCTTAAGGACTAGGTAAGCCCAATATTTTACGGAAAAACAAATAACAATAATTAACATCTAACTTTCTTCTGAAATGAAATCCTTATGCAAATAACATGTTCCCAAAACCCGGTAGTACAAGTCATAAGCTCTACAGAGTTTCGCTAAAACTTCTAAACACAACTATATGGAAATAAGTACAACGGTGTGAATATAAAATAAGAAGGTGACTCCGAAGCCTGCGAATGCAGCAGCAGGTTTACCTTGAGTCTCCTCAGCAATGGCCCGCACATCTGGGTCTGCACAAAAAAATATGCAGAAGAGTAGCATGAGCACACCACAGCGTTGCCTAGTAAGTATCAAGGCTAACCTCGGTGGAGTAGTGACGAGGACTGTCAAGACACCGTACAACTAAAAGCATAGGAACAACGGAACATGATGTATATATCAAGGCTACACGATATGGTAAATAATACAACAATCACAATATGGAAGAAAAACAGCAAGTGACAAAGGAAACACCGTAATAATGACATAGAAGAGCGAGCGAAATCACAAACCCAAAACCTAAATCACAAATACAATAAAGGTAAGCAATAACTCAGAACCAATGACAGTGTTCACAGCAAGTCTTAGCCAACAGACTCCACGAAATACCGAACCTCGAACAACTTACAGCTCACGGGTCCCGATACCTGAACCCTAACACTTGGCATCCTCTGCCCCCATCACAACTCCTGGTCACGCTGATAACTCACTTACTAACTAGAGCTACTCTCACATATATGACAAGTAGGCGAGGGTGTACATCCATACTCAGCAATATCAGGAGAACTTCATATCCAATGGGAGTGTTCAACTACGTGTATGCTTGTGCAAGTGCTTTAACATAGTTCCTACCAGCTAATAAGCATAAGGAAAAGAACGGACGGCATATAAGATGTTTTCTCACAACTTCCACGAGATAAAACTCATTCAGGTAAGCATACCACAACACAATATCAAACAACAAGAATGCCCCCAGGCCATCGCAAATCATCACAATCAATCCTTGACATAGCCCACCTTGTCTCGCCACGTGTGCAAATAATAACATAATAAGTGCCCGCCTTGATTCACCACTCGTGCATCATAATGTTCCCACCTTGTCTCGCCACATGCGCAATCCACATATAAGCATATACATATATAAATATGTATATATATATATATATATACATATCCCGCCTTGTCACGCCGCATGTGCAATATGTCAATAGTAGCAATAGCACAGCGGAAACCTCGTGCAACCCCATAACAATAATCGCACGGCAGAAACCTCATGCATCACAATATCAACAACCGCACGGCATAAACCTCGTGCACCACCACAACAAGTACCACATCAAAAATGACAATATATACAAGAACACGACAAGTAAATCAACTCGAGAACTTTCGATCACAAGGAGACGGTAAAACTAGCTCGCAAGGAATAACCACAATAGAGAATACTAAGCGTAATAAGAACAGCTCAACAAGGGAGAAAATATTGTGAAGCAACGATCCCACAATATGTAGTTCAACAACAAGGAATCTAACACGAATCAGATAATTCCAAATAAGGAAATGTCAACTAAATATAGGATACCTAAGCTTCTTTAAGGTTGGGCAAATTACGAAAAATATACAACAATTTCAATTAAGGATGAGCAACGGGAAGATAATCGTAACCTCAATTAAGACTAAACAATTACAGGAGAGATAATAATGGTTTCCAATAAACAGAAGCAGTTATGAAAGATAGCATGACAATAGAAAAGGTAAAAATCTTCAATTAAGCAAAATAAAAGTCAAATAGGCAATAAGAATGAATCATAAAGCAATTAATTCCAATTAAAGCATGTAGAGGTGAAACTAGTAAATGGAAGCTCAATCATATCAAGAACAACTTCATACTCAGTGAATACAAGGACCTAAGAACTCGAAAAGGCCAACTTTCCACAAATAAGTCCGAACACGCACTCGTCACCTCGCGTACACGGACTACAATCAACATAGAAGACTCAAATCCTAAAGGGAAGTCCCCCACACGAGGTTAGGCAAGATAATTACCTCAATCCGGCCAATTCAATACTCAATTTAGCTTTTCCTTTACCATTTCATCAACGCTCGGCTCAATCTAGCCAAAAACGACTTGAATACATCAAACAATGCAAGAGAAAATAATTTCAATTAACAAAACTATGATTCTTATATAATTTGCAAAAAGTCAACTCCCCGGGCCCGCACCTCGAAACCCGATAAAATTTACAAAAACTGAATACCTATTCCGCTACGAGTTCACCCATACAAAATTTATTAAATTCCGATACCTTTTGTTCCTTCAAGTCATCATTTTACATTTTTGAAAGATTCTACAATTTTTCCCAAATTTTGCTTTAGATTCTCATGAATTTGATGTTAAATCTAAGATATAATCATAATATATAGTTGGAAATTGATTAGAGACACTTACTCAATGATTTGGTATGAAAATTTTCTCTCAAAATCGCCCACTCTCGGAGTTAGGGTTCAAAGAATATGACAAATGAGCAAAAACTCGAGTTACACAGCTGAAAACAAGCTGCGGATGTCGCATTTGCGATCCAGGGTTCGCAATTGCGAACCCCCGCAAAAGCGAAGGAAGCCTTCGCAATTGCGAACAAGGAAGGTTTGGAAAAGGTCGCATTTGCGACAAAAAGTTCGCAATTGCGAACTGGGCATCGCAATTTCGCAATTGCGATGGATGTTCGCAATTGCGACCATACTAGAAGCAACAGTTTTTTCCGACACAAAAATACGATGTCCAAATTTGATGATTCTTTTTGCTATGGTTCTATAATTACGATACGGATCTAATGGTTCAATAAAAACTGAATTTGGAGCTCATTTTCTTATTGTGGTACCCTTTATTCCCAAAGAAACGACGTTGAAACATCAAATAAGAGCGCAATACAACCCGAAACACACCTGTGGACCCCGGGACCCCGTCTACACACACAAACAAGTCATATAACCTAACACGGACTCGCTCGAGATCTCAAATCATATAAAATAACGCCGAGACGACGAATCACACCACGAATCGAGTTATGAACTTCCAAATCTTCCAACTTCGAAAACTTGTGCCGAAACCGATCAAATCAACACGGAATGACGCCAAATTTTGCAGACAAGTCCAAAATGATATAACAAAGCTGTTCCAACTCTCGGAACCGCATTCTGACCCCGATATCACAAAAGTCAACTATGGGTCAAACTTCTCCATTTTCCAAACTTCAACTTTTCCAACTTTCGCCGAAACGCCTCAAATTACCCTACGGGCCTCCAAATCCGAATCCGGACGCACGCCTAAGTCCAAAATCTCCATACGAACCTATTGAGATCACCCAGAATCCATTCCGGGGCCGTTTACTCAAAAGTCCAATTCCGGTCAAATTCTCGCTGTTTAAACTTCCAAACTAGTTTCCTTCTTCCAATTTGACTCTGGATCATATGTTAACTGAATTCAACCATGCACGCAAGTCGATACACATATTATGAAGCTGTTCAAGACCTTACACTGCCGAACGAAGCTTAAATTCTCAAAACGATCAGCCAGGTCGTTGCACCTATGCAATCTAGGAATTAAACTCTTAACCCCTCACTAACTTGTAATACACCTATTACAATCCACTTTCCAATACACCTATTACAAAGACTTCAACTCATGACTAACTCTAGTCACGACACAAACACTAAAGATTTATGGTTTACAAGGGGTTCCTAATTAAAGCTTCTAGATAAGTAAAGTAGGAATTACAATAAAGAACACTTACAAAGTTACAACTCAATTAAGGACATACAAGATACTTGGTGTAGAAACAGGTTCGTAGTAGTGTTGTACTTTGTTCTTGATGCACTTGAGAATTGAATACTTGACAGATGAACGGTTGGAGTGCTTGAATGAATTCTCAAGTGTTCAACTGATGTTTTGTTCTAATACTCTTATTAATACAACTTTGATGACATCACTTGAATGATGTAATCACTTGGTTGGTCAAAGGGGAGTGTCTGCAGTATTGTGTTGCACTGTTTGCGTGTACAGTGCATGCAGTCACTTTCCAACTCTAAGCAGTTGACTATGTACTGCTGTCACGGAAGCACAAGGGGATCAGGTCCCTGTGTTGATTCTTTATCTTTTGAAGTCATAGCAACCCACATTAGTTCGAGTCTGTAGATTGAGTTGTGTACCAAGTGTGACAGGTCCCTTATCTGGTTCTTTGACAGTAAGTTTGTTAGATCATCAAAACATAAAGCTAAGGTACTGTAAACCCATTAATTTCCTCCTTTTTGATGATGACAAACTTAGAAATTGATAGCCCATATTCGGAGCAAAATAAACCAGATGAAGTAAAAGGAACTTCACAAATTCCCCCTGACTTTATGGCTCCCCCTTAATGAGATCCCTGTTTCAATTATTATTTCCCCATTTGGCATCATTAAAAATACACAAGCAAGCAATCAGCATAAAGAAGTCTAGCCTAGCTAACTCATGCCACATATGTGCACACCACATGATAAAAAAAAGCAGAGAAACATAAGCATTCATAGCAAAAGAGGATATTTTTCATTACTTTTTATAAAACATAAGCCTTTGCCATTAAAGCAAAGGCAGATTTGGATTGTTATCAGCAGGAGCAGTACAAGGAAATTCCATCCACACCATAAAAGAAAAACAAGAACAACTACCATAGAGTCATAAAAACAAGAGAGATAATCTGGAAACGGGTCACTGAAGGATTAGCCTAGGGGACACTAGAAAGAGAGGGCTTAGAAGTTGCAGCAAGAGTGTTGAGAACGAGATAAATTCGAGCATTGGACGACATTTGTGCTGCAAGCAGTTTCTCCTTCAGGTTCTCAACCTGTTGCCTGAGATCAGCATTTTTTTTTTTGGTCAGACGAGCAACCTCTGCATTTGACCCTGGTGCCCCTTGAGCCTGCTGATACTCCAAAATGGCATTCATTGCCTTCAACTTCCTAATCTCCTCAATAGCACTATTCTGGGCATTGATAAGCTGTGAGATTGTCGAAGTGCTTCCTGCCCCTCCACCTTTTTCAACAAATTCACATTCCTCCAAAGTAGTTTGAGAGAAGGTCTGCTTCTTGGTCCCTATCTTGGGCTGTCCCAAAGGCACATCAAAGAACTTGAAGACATGCGTGAGAAGAAATCCATAAGGAAGACCATGGTTTCCATCTTTGAGAGTTGCCACGTTTTGCATGTGCTCAATCATTATGGCTGGCAGATTAACAGATCGGAACCCATCCGGTGCGTCCATCAAATACAGATCAGACTTGGAAGTTATGGACCTCCTTTCAGCACGGGGTAGAAGGACCTTATTTACCAACTCAAACAGGAGCTGATAAACAGAAAGCAAGGATTTCTTATGCACCCGTTCCCCATGCTGGACTGCTCCCTCATTTACAATAACATGCCTAAAATTTGATCCACAGACATCCTTGACAGAAGACATACCATCAGCAGGAACCTTAAGTATGTCTCCAAGCAAAGCAGCATCCAGAACAATGCCAACTCCATTGACCAGTGCACAGATTTGGTCAGATTCAATAGTGAAGAGGTCAACATAAAAACTTAGGACCTCATCCTCATAGACCTTGGGCACATCCACTTTGAACAGATAGCCCACTGTTGAAATTCAACCATTTCAAGGATTTGTCTCATGCCAGGCATCTCAGATATTTCTGGGTCATATGTGCGACCCCACAGAACCTTCTGGTACGTCAATCTTTCTTTCCCGGACACACTTTCACGTTTCACTTTCTTCACAGAATCAGGTTCCCTCAAAGTTTCCAACTTTCTTTTACCATACTTAACACTCGACTTACCCTTTCCACTTGATTTCACTAGAATGTCCTCATCAGACAGTGACTCTTCAGCCACTATTTGTTTCAACTTGTCACTGCTTTTCACTAACTTTAAACTTGGCGTCGTAACACCTTCCTCTGAAGCATTTTTAGTGAATCGCTTCTTTTTCTGAGATCTCTTGACTATTGAACTTGGTTCCTCTACAGCTTCCTCATCCGCTTCCACAATAGGGATGTTCTTGTTACACACAACCTCTCCATTTTTCACCAGCCTCTTTTTCTTCTTCTTGCTACTCCTTTTACTCTTCTACAGGGCAGACTCAAGAGCCTCCTTTGCCTATAACCTAGTAGTAGGTCGCTTAGGAGAGGGCTCAGGAGTGGCTACTGGCCTCCTTCTGGCAATGAACGCATCTAGAGAAACATTATCCTGATCTTCTTCATCAGTAGACCTCATAGCAGGAGCAAAATTTTCCAGAGGCTCAACATCAAAGTGAGGAGAAGTAGCAGGGTTGAAACTGACCTGGGAAGAGGATCCTTAACCTGTTTCCTCAGGAGAGGGGTCAGGTTCTTCAAGAAGGGTCCCAGTAGTTTCTTCTGGTGCAGGATTTTCAAAGAGCACCACAGTTCCTTATCCCACCAACGACTGAGTCTCTTCCCCCTGAGACTCAGATATAGTAAGGGTGACTCCATACACTATTTCCTCAATACATATAGTCTATATGTTTTCTAAGCCCTCTTTCTCTGGAGATTCCAGGGGTGCAGCAAACTCCGAGACATGAGTACTTGAAGATTGATCAATACCAACCTCAGAGGACTTTTCTACCTATGAAGTCTCACTCTGTTCTCCATCTTTGTTTTGTGCTATGAGAATCTTAGGCGACAGAGACGAGAAGCTATTGAGTTTGGGGGTTTCTGAGTTCTCAACACTTAGAGGGAGAGAAGGGTCTGAGGGAGTGATTGGGAAAATAGAGGGTGAAGGAGAATCGGGTTTAGGAGTATCATCTACAGTGGTGGTGGAAAAGGGAATGGTGAGAGGTATTTCACTAGAAACGGAAGAGTCAAGGGTTTTTTCTGGAGTTTTCTCGACTATGGTGGGGATTATCGGTTGATCTTCAGCCATGGTGGAGAAGAAGTTTGAAAGTTCTGGAGAGAGGCTGAAGAGAAGGGGGGAGAGAGAAACCGGTTCTGAAACGGCGGTAGTTTTGTGGGGAGATGCAACGTTTCAGAGGGAAGTGAAGGGATTTGAATGAAAAGACGTGACATACAGGGTCAGAAAAGGACCCGCTCTGATACTAATTGATACCAATTGATAGAATATATCAGTCCACCATACTGTATAGAGACCAGGTCCTCTATAGGTTTCCACTGGTATAATGAAACAGTAAGTAAATGGAACAGGGAATTTTTACGAGGAAAAATCCATGCTCAGGGGGATAAAAAAATCGCGACCTACACTGGTAGGATCTCAACTTCACTATGAGCAAATTTATATTACAACCTATGCAATCTAGGAATTAAACTCTTAATCCATCACTAACTTGTAATACACCTATTACAAGCCACTTTGCAATACACCCATTACAAAGACTTTAACTCATGACTAACTCTAGTCACGACGCAAACACTAAAGGTTTGTGGTTTACAATGGTTCCTAATTAAAGCTTCTAGATAAGCAAAGTAGGAATTACAATGAAGAACAATTACAAAGTTACAACTCAACTAAGGACATACAAGATACTTGGTGTAGAAACAGGTCCGTAGTAGTATTGTAATTTGTTCTTGATGCACTTGAGAATTGCATACTTGATAGATGAACAATTGGAGTGCTTGAATGAATACTCAAGTGTTCAAGTGATATTTTGTTGTAATACTCTTGTTAATACAACTTGGATGACATCACTTGGTTGGTCAAAGGGGAGTGTCTGCAGTACTGTGTTGCACTATTTGCGTGTACAGTGCAGGCAGTCACTTTCCACCTGTAAGCAGTTGACTTCGTACTACTGTCAGGGAAACACAAAGGGATCAGGTCCCTGTGTTGATTCTTTATCTTTTGAAGTCATAGCAACTCACATTAGTTCGAGTCTGTTGATTGAGTTGTGTACCAAGTGTGATAGGTCCCTTATCTGGTTCTTTGACAGTAAGTTTGTTAGATCATCAAAACATAAAGCTAAGGTATTGTAAACGCATTACACAATATTATTGAACATTACTAGACAGAATTTCAATGGAGGGTTTCCCAGAAATTTAAACTTATTTGATGATCTCTCCCAAACGACATTTCTTAATACTCTAGAATCTGAAGTAGAGCCTTCCCAGCCAGCAAGCACGTATTGAAAATTCATATCAAATCTACCACGACAAGGACATTTTGAGAAGGAACTCCTTTACGATTTCTATATCTTGGTTGATCTTCCATAGAAACAAATGCAGGAATATGAGTTACATCGATAGATCCAATGCAATCCTTCAAAAACTTACAATAGTTTTAAGATATTGCATAAATAATTAATAATATTTGTTAATAAGAGTAGAATGTAATACTAAATACTAACTTTGAACCAAGGATAGAAAAGTGGATTAGTCGATATCTCTTGCGAGACACCTTTTCCTTCTTGCTTGACATAGTATTTTCTTAGTCGTAGACAAGCTTTCAAACACTTGTTAAAATAACGGCAAATGGTTTCTCCTTAATCTTGAAAACGATTTTGTATGACTATATTCCTTTCATTATGAGCTAATGTGTGTTTTGTTTTAGAATCCAAATCCGGGTTCTGAGGCCGTGAAAACCTCATTTTCTTTCTCCTCGATTTGTGTGCACAATTCGGGCGCGTTTTCGAGAAGCCTTTATGTGAAATTTGAGAAGAATATTGAATTTTGCCTTTAAAATTGATTAAAGTTGACTTCGGTCAACATTTTTGGTAAACGGACCCGGACCCGCAATTTGACGGTCCTGTAGGGTCCGCAGTAAAATATGGGACTTGGGCGTATGCCCGGAATTGAATTCCGAGGTCCCTAGCCCTAGAAATGAATTTTTGAAGAAAACTGTTTGCTGAAAAATATAAGGATTTTTAGAATTAGAAAAGTGTGTGATCTCATTGGTATCGGGCCCGTATTTTGGTTATGGAGCCCGGTACAGGTTTAATATGGTATATAAGTCGTGCCTGTGAAATTTGGTGAGAAACGGGACTGATTTGACGTGATTCGGACGTCCGGTTGCGAAAATAGAAATTTCAAGTGTTCTTAAGAAAATCATGAGTTTTGGTGTTAAATTCGTTGTTTATGATGTTAGTTTGACAATTTGATTGCACGAGCAAGTCCATATGATATTTTTAGACTTGTGTGCATGTGTGGTTTTGAGCCCCGAGGGTTCGGGTGAGTTTTGGATAGGCTACGGAGTGAGTTTGAACTTAGAAAATCTGCTGTTGCATCTGTCACCTGTAGAAGGCCTCTGATCTCGCAATCAGGCTTCGCATTTGCGAGCTTCACAGTTTTGGTAATTGCGAGGTCTTTATCGCAATTGCGAAGAAGACCTGGGCTAGCATAGTTTTCAATTGCGAACATATCCTTGCATTTACGAAGCAATCAGGGAGGGGGGAATCCTCGCAATTGCGACCAAAGGTTCGCAATTACGACCAAAGCAATTGCGACAGTAGCAGAGATGCATAGGTTCGCATTTGTGATGCATGACTCGCATTTGCGAGCTTCACAATTTCGATGCTCTGGTCGCAAATGCTACATCTGCAACTGATCAAAACATGACTTAGACGGGATTTTTTACTCATTTCTCAAATTTTCAAACCCTAAGCTCCCATAGGCGATTTTCTAAAGAGTTCTTCCCCAAACCATGGGTAAATGATTTCTAACTCATTTCTCTCAATCCATTCCATCTTTTTACAAGATTTCATCACAAAATCTAGGGTTTTTCATGGGAAATTGAGTGTTTTTGGGTAGAATTTAGGAATTTCGAAATTTGGGGATTTAGACCTCAAATTAAGGTCGGATTCCAAAACCAATTGCATATTTGGTCTCGTGGGTGAACGGGTAATCGGGTTTGGTCCGAACTTCGAGTTTTGACCAAGCGAGCCCGGGGTCGGGTTTTGACTTTTTGGGGAAAATGTTGGGAAATCTATAATCATGCACTAGAATTGGTTTATTTGGCGTTAATTGATGTTAATTAGTTAATTATGAATAAATTCGGGTAGATTGGAAGTTGAAACTAAGGGAAAATCAATATTTGAGGCTTGAGTTTGGTCGTGGAATCGAGGTAAGTGTTGTGAATAACCTTTGCTTGAGTGATTAGGTATTGTTGTCCTATTTGCTACGTGTTAGTTGTTGAGTACGACGTATAGGTGTGGTGACGAGTATCTATACGTTGATGTTGAGTCATGTCATGCAAGTGAGTCTTATACTGTGACCATTGTGTCTCTTATTACGTACTGTTCATGCCTAAGCTGATTATTCTCCATGTTGAACAAGTCTTATTATATTTCTTGGTATTGGATAATTGTTGAGTATTGACTCAAGTTGAGACTTATACTGTGAAGTTAACTATTGAAATGAGATTGGTTATTGTTGATTCCCTTGCCGGGATGTTATTGTTTCTACTGTTTGGGTGAGGAAGAGTGTAAAGCACGAAGGGTGATGCCGTGTATAATATTGTGAGTGAGTGTTAATGCACGAATGTGATGTCGTGCCATATTCTGTGAGTGTTAATGCACGAAGGGTGATGCCGTGCCATATTCTGTGAGTGTTAGTGCACGAAGAGTGATGTCGTGCCATGATTATGAGAGAGATAATGCACGAAGGGTGATGTCGTGCCATTTCTGTTGTTCTTATGGTGAGGATGAGAGTAAAAGCACGAAGGGTGATGCCATGCACGTGTTTCTATGTCATTATTTCTGTTGGTTCAAATATGATATTTACTTGTTTCTTTATTGTATTACTGTCAGAATTCGATATTCCTCTCAGCATGTTTCCCCTTCCCGTTATGTTTTGTTGAAATTATGTTATTATTACCTGCTCGTATATGATTTAACTGTACAGGTTTATATTGTTGTCGTGTCCTAGACTCGTCACTACTTCGCCGAGGTTAGGCTGGACACTTACCAGTACATGGGGTCGGTTGTACTGATACTGCACTCTGAACTTTCTATACAGATTTCGGTGCCGGACCTCGTGAGTAGAGTTTGGGTTGCTGCCTTCAGTCCACAGGAGACCCAAGGTAGATTTGCCGGCGTTCGTAGACCCTGGAGTCCCCTTCCCTCTATCTTAGATTTCCTGTCTCTTTTCATTTCGAGAATAGATGTTTTCTTTTAAACCAGTTTTTGTAGAAACTCTTAGACGTTAGTGGATTGTGATACCAGATCATTGGGATAGTCGTATTTTAGAGTTTTGGAACTGTTATAGAATTTTCCGCACTTCATATCTGTTTAGTTTTAAATTATTATTTATTTCTGTTTGGATATTAATTAATGTGTTAGAATCGTAATTGTACGCTTGCCTAACATTCAAGAGTTAGGCGCCATCACGATCCCGGCGGTGGGAAAACCGGGTCATGACAAGTTGGTATCAGAGCACTAGGTTGCCTAGGTCCCACAATTCATGAACAATCTAGGTAGAGTCGTAGGGATCGGTACGGAGACGTCTGTGCTTATCCCCCAAAGGCTACAGAGTTTAGGAATAACTTCACATCTATTCTTTTCTGTCGTGCGATTTGATTTCTCAATGCTAATTGAACTTCCACTCTGTTCTTCCGCAGATGGCGAGAACATGTACCGCTTCATCGGCTGACCAGCAGCCCGAGCCCCTAGTGACAGCTCCTACGAGGGGCAGAGAACGAGGCCGAGGCCGTGCTAGAGGCAGGGGTAGGGCTCAGCCTAGAGCTCGAGCAGTAGCACCAGTGGCGGAGCCTCAAGTAGAGCTTGACGATAAGGTTCCGGCCCAGAACATTCCAGCGGGCCCAGCCCAGGTTCTGGAGGGGTTCATAGCTACCCCGGTACTTCAGGATGCTTTGGTCCGTCTAGTGGGCCTTATGGAGAGCGTAGCTAAGACTGGCACATTCCTTGTAGCACCAGCCGTCTCTCAGGCTGGGGGAGGAGCTCCAACTCCCGCTACCCACACTCTGGAGCAGATGGCTACTTTGTTCCAAACTCCAGCAGCTCAGCCAGTGGGAGTAGCTCAACCAGTTGTTGCAGCTCAGGTCGCTGGTGGATCATCTATGTCTTTTGAGGCTTTGTTGAGGTTGGATAAGTTCACCAAGCTTTTCCCGGTTCATTACAGTAGGGCAGCTTTTGAGGACCCCTAGGATTATCTTGACTGTTGCCATGAGGTGTTGCGGAACATGGGGATAGTAGAGACCAATGGAGTCGACTTTGCTGTATTCCAGATGATAGGGTCCACCAAGAGATAGTGGAATGATTTTGTGTTGACTAGACCAGCTGGGTCGCCTGCCTTGACTTCGGACCAATTCTCTCAGCTATTTTTCGAGAACTTCCTTCCTGTCACTCAGAGAGAGGAGTACCGCAGGCGGTTCGAGCATCTTCATCAAGGTTCTATGACTGTCACCCAATACAAGACTAGGTTTGTTGATTTGGCTCGTCATGCTCTTCTTATACTCCCTACCGAGAGAGAGTGAGTGAGGAGGTCCATTGAGGGACTCGCTCAGCCTATCAGATTGCAGATGGCTAAGGAGACAGGGAGCGAGATTTCTTTCCAGGATGCGACCAATGTGGCCATGCGGGTTGAGATGGTTCTAGCTCAGGGGAGCGGTCAGGGGTCTGACAAGAGGCCTCGTCATTCTGGTAGGTTCAGTGGTGCCTCGTCTGGAGGCAGGGATTCTTTTGGTAGGGGCCATCCTCCCAGGCCGTTTCATTCAGCACTTCAGGCTTCTCACGGTGCTTCAGGTGGTCGTGGTTCTTATATGCAGTACTCTGATCAGCTACCCTACAGTGCATCACCAGCTCCTATCAGTGCACCTCCGCTCCAGAGTTTTCATGGTGGTTACTCAGGCCGTCAGGGTCAATTTCATGGTCAGCAGTCCTAGCAGCCTAGGACTTGTGATACTTGTGGCGATCTGAGGCATATTGCTAGATTTTTCCCTCGAGCGTCGAGCAGTTTTAGCATCAGGGTTCTCGTGTCGTGGTTCCGACACCGGGTGTTCCACCGCCCGCTCAGCCAGTTAGAGGCAGGGTTCAGGCAGCTAGAGGTGGTGTTAGAGGTGGAGGTCAGGCCGCTAAAGGTGGACACCAGCCAGCAGGAGGCCTTCCCAGGGATGTAGTTCAGAGTGGTGGGGCCTAGCCCCGATGTTATGCTATTCCAGTCAGGCCTGAGGCTAAGTCCTCCGATGTAGTTATCACAGGTATGGTTTCTGTTTGTAGTAGAGATACTTTAAAACTATTTTATCCAGGGTCTACATACTCCTATGTGTCATCTTATTTTGCCCCATATCTGGTTGTACCTCGTGTTCTTTGAGTGCTCCCGTGTATGTGTCCACTCCAGTAGGGAATTGTATTATTGTAGACCGCATCTATCATTCATGCGTGGTTGTTATTGGGAGTATTGAGACTAGTGTAGACCTCTTACTTCTCGATATGGTTGACTTTGATGTTATTTTAGGGATGGATTGGTTGTCACCTTATCACGCTATATTGGACTGTCATGCCAAGACCGTGACCTTAGCTTTGCCAGGGTTGCCTCGATTGGAGTGGAGAGGGACTCCTGGTCATTCTGTTAGTAGGGTTATTTCTTATATGAAGGCTCGGCGTATGGTCGAGAAGGGGTGTTTGGCTTATTTGGCTTGTGTTCGTGATTCTAGTGCTGAGGTTCCTTCTATGGATTCCGTGCCAGTTGTTCAGGAGTTTCCAAAGGTATTTTCTGCAGACTTGTCGAGGATGCCACCCGACAGGGATATCGACTTTTGCATTGATTTGGCTCCGGGCACCCAGCCCATTTCTATTCTGCCCTATCGTATGGCCCCGCCAGAGTTGAAAGAATTGAAAGAACATTTGCAAGACTTGCTTGATAAGGGCTTTATCAGACCTAGTGTCTCGCCCTGGGGTGCGCCGGTGTTGTTTTTTAAGAAGAAGGATGGATCGATGAGGATGTGTATAGATTATCGGCAGTTGAACAAAGTCACCATCAAGACAAGTATCCATTGCCGAGGATTGATGATTTGTTTGATCAGCTTCAGGGTGCCAAGGTATTTTCGAAGATTGATTTGAGATCTGGCTACCATCAGTTGAGGATTAGGGCATCCGATGTCCTTAAGACAGCTTTTCGCACTCGGTACGGGCATTATGAGTTCCTAGTGATGTCATTTGGGTTGACAAATGCCCCAGCAGCATTTATGGATTTAATGAACCGGGTGTTCAAGCCCTATCTGGATTCCTTCGTGATTGTTTTCATTGATGATATTTTGATCTACTCCCGCAGCCGAGAGGAGCATGAGCAGCATCTTCGAGTCATTCTTCAGACTCTGAGAGACAGTCAGTTGTATGCTAAGTTTTCGAAATGTGAGTTTTGGTTGAGTTTAAATGCTTTCTTGGGTCATGTTGTATCAGCAGAGGGTATTCAGGTAGATCCTAAGAAGATTGAGGCAGTCAAGGACTGGCCTAGACCCATATCAGCTACAGAGATCTAGAGTTTCTTGGGTTTGGCGGGTTATTACCGTCAATTTATGGAGGGGTTTTCATCTATAGCAGTCCCGATGACTAGGTTGACCTAGAAGGGTGCCTCGTTCAGGTGGTCGGACGAGTCTGAGGTGAGCTTTCAGAAGCTCAAGACAGCTTTGACTGCGGCATCGATGTTGGTTTTGCCCATAGGTTCAAGGCCATATACAGTATATTGTGACGCATCTCGTATTGGACTTGGTTTGGTGTTGATGCAGAATGTCAAGGTTATTGCATATGCTTCGCGACAGTTGAAGATTCATGAGAAGAATTATCCAGTTCATGATTCGGAGCTAGCAGCCATTGTTCACGCGCTCAAGATTTGGAGGCATTATTTATATGGCGTGTCATGTGAGGTGTTCACGGATCATAAGAATTTGCAGTACTTGTTCAAGCAGAAGGAGCTAAACTTGAGGCAGAGGAGGTGGTTGGAGCTATTGAAAGACTATGATATCACCATCTTGTATCATCCTGGGAAGGCCAATGTGGTGGCCAATGCTTTGAGTAGGAAGTTGGCTAGTATGGGTATCCTTGCATATATTCCAATCGGTGAGAGACCGCTTGCTTTGGATGTTCGGGCTTTGTCCAATCAGTTCAAGGTCGGATGTCTCTGAGCCCAGCCGTGTTCTAGCTTGTATGGTTTCTCGGTCTTTATTATTTGAGCGTATCAGGGATCGGCAGTATGATGATCCTCATTTGCTTGTCCTTAGGGACACAGTGCGGCACGGTAGTGCCAAGCAAGTTACAGTTGGAGATCACGGAGTTTGAGGATGCAGGGTCGAGTTTGTGTGCCTAATGTAGATGGACTACGTGACTTGATTCTGGATGGGGCCCATAGTTCCCGGTATTATATTCATCCGGGCACCGCCAAAATGCATCAGGATTTGCGGCAGCATTACTGGTGGAGAAGGATGAAGAAGGATATTGTTGCGTATGTAGCTCGGTGTTTGAATTGTCAGTAGGTAAAGTACGAGCATCAGAGACCTGGTGGTTTGTTTCAGAAGATTGAGATTCCTGAGTGGAAGTGGGAGCGTATCACTATGGACTTTGTTCTTGGACTCTCACGGACTCAGAGGAAGTTCGATGCAGTATGGGTTATTGTTGATAGGCTGACTAAGTCAGCGCATTTCATTCCTGTGACAGTTTCCTATTCTTCAGAGCGGTTAGCTGAGATCTATATCCGGGAGATCGTTCGTCCCATGGTGTGCCCGTGTCTATCATTTCTGATCGGGGTACTCAATTTACCTCGCATTTCTGGAGGGGAGTTCAGCGTGAGTTGGGTATGCGGGTCGAGTTGAGCACAGCATTTCATCGCAGACGGACGGTCAGTCCGAGCGTACTATTCAGATTTGGAGGGTATGCTCAGCGCTTGTGTTATTGACTTTGGAGGTTCTTGGGATCAGTTTTTTCCGTTAGCAGAGTTTTCCTACAACAACAGCTACCAGTCGAGCATCTAGATGGCACCTTATGAGGCATTATATGGTAGACGGTGTCGATGGCCAATTGGGTGGTTTGAGCCGGGGGAGACTCGGTTGTTGGGTACAAATTGGGTACAGGATGCCTTGGATAAGGTTAAGATTATTTAGGATAGGCTTCGTACAGCTCAGTCCAGGCAAAAGAGTTATGCCGACCGTAAGGTTCGTGATGTGGCATTCATGGTCGGGGAGCGAGTGTTGCTTCGAGTGTCGCCCATGAAGGGCGTGATAATATTTGGGAATAAGGGAAAGCTAAGCCCTAGGTTCATTGGACCTTTTGAGATCCTTGATCGAGTGGGATAGGTGGCTTACGGACTTGCATTGCCACCGGGTTTATCAGCTGTGCATCTAGTGTTTCATGTGTCCATGCTTCGAAAGTTATCACGGCGATCCGTTCCACGTGTTGGACTTCAGCACTATCCAATTGGACAAGGATTTGACCTATGAGGAGGAGCCGGTAGCTATTCTAAATCGGCGGGTTCGTCAGTTGAGATCGAAGAGTTATCCTTCGATGCATGCTCAGTGGAGAGGTCAGCCTGTCGAGGCAGCCACCTGGGAGTCCGAGTCCGATATGAGGAACATATATCCCCATCTTTTCACCGACTCAGGTACTTTTCTATGTCCGTTCGAGGACGAACGGTTGTTTTAAAGGTGGAGAATGTGATGACCTAAAGGGTCATGATTTATTTTAGAATCCAAATCCGGATTCCCAGGCCTTGAAAACCTTATTTTCTTTCTCCTCGATTTGCGTGCGCATCCCGGGCGGATTTCCAGAAAGCCTTTATGTGAAATTTGAGAAAATATATTGAATTTTGCCTTTAAAATTGATTAAAGTTGACTTCGGTCACATTTTTTTGTAAACAGATCCGGACCCATGATTTGACGGTCTCGTAGGGTTCGTAGTAAAATATGGGACTTGGGCGTATGCCCGTAATCGAATTCCGAGGTCCCCAGCCCGAGAAATGAATTTTTGAAGAAAATTGTTTGCTGGAAAATATAAGGATTTTAAGAAATAGAATAGTGTGTGATCTCATTGGTATCGGACCCGTATTTTGGTTTTTGAGCCCGGCACAAGTTTAATATGGTATTTAAGTCGTATCTATGAAATTTGGTGAGAAACAGGGCTGATTTGACGTGATTCGAACGACCGGTTACGAAAATAAAAATTTCAAGTGTTCTTAAGAAAATTGATAAGTAGGGATTTTAACGTGTTTTATGCTCCTACTTGCCTATGCTTTGAATATAAGTTGTTACTCCCTCCGTTCCAATTTATGTGAACCAATTTGACTGGGCACGGAGTTTAAGAAAAAATGAAGACTTTTGGAATTTGTGGTCCTAAACAAATCAAAAAGGGGCTCAGATTATTTGTGTGGTTATAAAAGTTTCTCACTAAGGTATAATTGTAAGTTTAAGCTAAATTGCTACCAAATTTAGAAAGGGATCATTCTTTTTGGAACGGACCAAAAAGAAAATAGGTTCACATAAACTGGAACAGAGGGAGTACAAAATAGTCCCAAAAGGCTCATAAGCTGTACTTGATTGCAGGTTTGATCGACAAAGTGACGAAATGTCAAGGATCGGCTCAAANACCAGGCTTCAGGCGATGCGGTCGAGGTACACATAGCGCGGTCCGCGGTGAAGGCTCCGCGGCCGCACTACCTTTTTGTGCGGTCCGCGGACAAGAGATTCAGAGAGATGGAATTATGCCAAGTCCAAGCCATGCGGTCCGCGGTCATGATTGTGTGGACCGCGCCAGCTTCCTCCGCGGCCGCGGTCCATTTTACGCGGCCCGTGGAGGCCAAGTTCAGAGAGCTCTGAATTGAAGTCAAAGAGCCCAGCGCGGCCGCGGTCCATTTCATGCGGCCCGCGCTGACCCCGCAGGGGTATTTTTTTCCAGTTTTTCTAGCCTAGTATAAATAGAACATTTTACCATTTCTAGGTCATCAGCCATTTCCAGATTTTGAGCTGTGCTCGTGAGACTCATTTTGTAGCCATTTTTGGAATCTTAGCTTCAAATTAACGACAGATTCTTGTACTTTAATTTAGTGTTTAATTAATATGTCTTGTTCTTCATCTATTTCTCATTTTCTTGTTCAAGCATGAGTAGCTAAACCCATTAGCTAGGGTTGTGGCTCAACCCTAGTGTGGGTAATTGATGGGTGTTGCCATCTAGGGTTAGATTGACTATGAGTGTTTGCTATTTAGGTTGATTTTATGTTTTAATCTATAAATTGGTGGTGGCAAACACTGATTTATGCTTTGTGGATTTGACTCTTCTAGAGAAAGAGAGTCTAAGCCTCCAAAATTGGCCCAACAAGGAATTGGGATGGACTCATGAGAAATGATAGTCCTAATTAACGGGTTAAACCTCGAGAGAGTAATCACCCTACTTGAACCCTAGTTGCTTGATCTAACCTGCCTACCCATTTGGTCGAGAGAGAGTCAATTGGGCAAAATCACTCTCTCTACCGAGAGGTGTGAGAGTGGGTAAAATTGTGCAACGGTTATAGCATAACCCCCAATTATGTCAATCGAACCTTAGTAACATCTACCCGTCAATTAGCCACCTAGGTGATGTCACGACCCTAGTGCCTTTCTTCCCATTAGATACAACCTTAGCAATTATTTCGTAGCATAATCTAGTTTCAATTAGTAGTTTGATAATAGTAGTTTATAATTGAAAAACCCAAAAATGTTGGAAGTGACATTTAGAACAATTACACGACTCTAGTCTAGATAGATACCCAGCTCCAATTTCTAGCTCTCTGAGGAATTCGATCCCGACCCTCATATCGGCTAAAAGCTATTGCGAGCCTCTCTTCCTACTTTATAGTAGTGTGGAGTTGGCAGCGATCACTTTTTGGCGCCGTTGCCGGGGAGCTAACTGTTTTGGCTATCTATTTAGTTAGTTTTGTGTGTTGTTCTTCTTTCCTTCTTATTTACTAATTTGCGTGTGTGATTACTACAGGTACCAAATGGATTTAAACGCGAATGACCCTCTTGGAAACGTGCTTGCGGGGGAGGAGGTAGACGAAATTGGAGAGGATGAGGTGCCTCTTGTACCTCCCGGACATGGACGAGGCCACCAGGCCAATGCTAATGACAACGTTCTAGGCCCTCCTCCTCCACCTCCAAGAGCGGTTCCTCGGGTGCTACCAAATCAAGGATATGCGAGTGCTATTGTCCCTCCCAGAATCCGGGCGGGCAATTTTCAGATAACTAATGTGATGTTGACCTTACTTGAGCAGCGTGTGTATTTCACGGGCGCTGCGGATCAAAATGCTTACAAACATCTCAAAGGGTTCGTGGATACATGTTGGGGTAGCAAGAAGACGAATGTGTCCGAAGATGCTCTTAGGTTGAGACTTTTCCCATTCTCACTCCGGGGAAAGGCATTGGATTGGCTAGAGAGACTCCCCAATCATTCTTCCATCACAACTTGGGATGAGTTGGCGGATAAATTTATTGCTAAATTCTTCTCACCCGGGCACATGGCGGCACTTCGATATGAGATATTGGCTTTCAAGCAAGAACCCACGGAACCTTTGCATGAGATTTGGGAGCGGTTTAGAACAATGGTGAAAGAATGCCCAAACAATGATATGACGGAGGCGATGATCCAACAAACCTTCTATCGGGGCATCAATACAACAAATCAATGCATAGTCAATCAATTAGCCGGGGCTAATTTCATGAAGTTGACTTATGACCAAGCTTGTGCGATTCTTGATGAGATGGCGGACACATCTTCCGCATGGCAAAGTAGGGTCAATGTTCCTCAAGGCGACCCTACAGTTATTCATTTGCATAAGGAGCTACATGACCATGGACAGGCTATAGCGGAGTTGACAACTACTATGAACCAATTGGCTAAGGCACAGTTGCAACTAGTCCAAAACCCTCGCCAAGTGAATGCTATGGAAAGTGGTAATTTGCTTACCAACAAGAGAAGGCAAAGATGGCAACAAAATTAAAGGAATTCCGAACAATTTGATGATGATTGTGATGGGTTTCAAAATGAGGGCTATGATGAGCAAAATGAAGAGGTACAATATGTTAACAACTATCAAGGCAATAGAGGCAAATCTTCAGACCAACAATGGCGACCTCAAGGTAATTGGGGCAATCAACAACAAGGCGGTGGTAATTGGAACAACAACAACCAAGGCGGTAATTGGAACAACAACAATCAGGGCAACCGAGGGCAGTGAAATGGTAATAACAACAATTGGAACAACAATGGTCAAGGCAATTGGAACAACAATGGAAACCAAGGCAATAGGGGGCAAGGCTTTCAAAGGCCCCCCATGTACCAACAACCGAACAATCCACCCCCGTTTCCTTCTCAAGGATCTAGTTCTTCGAGTAATGATATGGGAAGAATAGAAATAATGTTCGAACAAATGATGAAGAAGAACCAAGATTCCGATGCTCAATTGGCTTCCCACAATACCTCCATTCGGAATTTGGAGGTGCAAATAGGCCAAATCTCTCAATCGTTGAATACTCGCCCAAAGGGTGCTCTACCAAGTGATACGGTAGTGAACCCTAAGGGTGGGAACAATCATGTGATGGCAGTTACAACACGAAGTGGGAGAGGCGGTGATGTGCATGCCCCGAAAGAGAAGCAAGTTGTGGATGATGATGTTGAGTTGCAAGAAAATGATGTTCCTTTGGTAGTTGAAGATGTGGTAGAGAATGAGGTGAACAATGATGTGAGGATTGACATTGATGAGGCCGAGGTGGAAACTCAAGAGGCCCTGAACCCGTCTAGGGAGCACATAATTGACATGCCGGAGCCGGTGGTGCCAAAAGCCAAGGCACCTTTGCCTAGACCACCTCCGCCTTATCCTCAAAGGCTAGCCAAGCAGAAAAGTGACAACCAATTCCGAAAGTTCATTGACATGATGAAGAGCTTATCCATCAACGTGCCTTTGGTGGAGGCTTTGGAGCAAATGCCTGGGTATGCGAAATTTATGAAGGATTTGGTTACTAAGAAAAGATCAATGGACTGTGAAACTATCAAGATGACCCACCAAGTTAGTGCCATAGTACATTCAATGGCCCCAAAATTAGAGGATCCTGGTGCTTTCACTATCCCTTGCACCATTGGTAGTGCAGACTTTGCCAAAGCTTTATGTGATCTTGGGGCAAGCATCAATTTAATGCCCTTAGGAGAGATAATTCTTTCCAAGGATCAAATCCTTGGGTTGTCAAGCTCTACCATCCTCAAAGTATTTATAACAGCTTGTTAAACCCTAGCTTAGACATACTTTGATCAAAACCAAAATCACTCATCTTATTCTAACTTTGGCACAAGCATTGTAGTTACTAAATCTGCTGTGTAACAAGTCAGGGTAAGAAAGAGAGCGCACAATTGGTGAGGGCATTGTATGCAAAAACGAAGTGCTAGAGAAACTGAGCGATATACACCACATCTGTACTCGAAAGAAACTAATTTACTGAAGAGAACTCCCTTGAACCCAAGGGGACTGGATTAGGATTCCACATTGAATCCGAACCAGTATAAAAATTCCGGTATTTTTATTCTCATTAATTCTCTGCACTTACTTTCGTTACCAAATATCTGCTATATTATCATATTCAATCGACTCTTAAGTTTTAAGTCAACTTAATAAGTAATAATTTGAAGTATTTACCAATTCACCCCCCCTCTTGTACTTTCATCAAGGCCACGAGAGAGCCATCCTAAACACAACAATTTGTCCTTTGACCAATGGAATCAAAGCAATGTGCTAGGCCAAGTGAAGCTTTCTTGAGGTAACCCCTGTAACCATAAACTATCCCAAAAACAAAAACAAAAACGGACCTCAACCCTTAAAGAAGGTTTGGTCACGCCCATCTATGCAACGAGCACCCGCGTTTCACACAATACTCCACCTTTGGAAATAGAACCGTGGCATTAAGAAAACCAAGGCTTATTAAAAGCGTCAAAACAAAGCAAAAAGCTACGAGCCTAATTTAAGAAGCTAAAAACAATTTTTTTTTAATGAAAAATAGAAAATAGAATGAATATGTACAAAGCGGCGGAATGAATATACCAATGGGGGATGAATATATACAAAAAATGTAAGCTTTATATACAGACCAAAAGGAAGTAAAAAGTACTATGAAAGTAACTAAATGTAAAGTTATATAACAGACAATAGAAAATCAAAGAAAAGCATAAACTAATCAAATTATATATAACAGTCATCCAATGGATAAAAAGTAGGGCACACCCCCTCAAATAAAAGAATGGCATTGTCCCCTATGCCAACTAAGCAAAAATAAGCATAAAAAAAAGTAAATAGGTAAAGGATATGAGACTGCCTAGCCTGGTCGTCTGATAGGAGAGCATGTGTGGTCCCTGGGTCCTCGGTATGGCTTGGGAACCTCAGACTGGTTCCGGTCTCTGATGTCAGCTTGCTGGGAACTGCGGTCTGGGCCTGGCGGGCTGATATCAGGAACAGATCCTAACGGCTGACTGGAGGAACCTCCGGTGGTGCCATACTGGATTGATCGCCTGATCTGCACTGGGAGCTTCCTTTTCTTCCTAGGAAGCCTCTGTGTCTGCTCCTGCTGTGGCTTTGCTGCTGGTACTGTAGTTGGAGCTGTAAATCCTAAATAGCAAGTCTAAGGGTAGCTGGTCTGTCATTCCAGCTTGTTCCACCTCTGCTCTAAGCTCCTTCATAGACTCTTGAAGCCCGTGTTTTGTGAGTTTTCCTATGCTCCTGGCAAGACCTCCTTCAGAGCCTGCAGTGCGAATTCCATTGCCTTAGACAAGGCATCCTGAGTACTGATGATCTTTCCTGGTTTCCAGGATCTTCTTCCAATATGTCCTCCATAGGATTGTGGAATCTTGTGCTGGATTTGTGGTGCTGACTGAGCCGCAATGGTAGCAGACAGTGTAGACACTTGGATGACGCAGCTTGACATCCAGTGTTCAAGCTATGAAGTGCCTGGCTGCAGCTGGTGGGCGTGGATAGGATGGGCCCGGGAAGACGGAATACCCCGGAGCTGAAAGTAGAGGACCAACAGTAGTGGATGGTCCCGGAGGCAACTCAACGTAGTTTTGGAGGCAGGCTCAGTGGAGGGCTCTACTGTCAACGGCTCTTCAGACGGCCAATTGGAGCAGTAGGCAGGCGGCTTGTAATTCTTGTCCCCTTGGTGTGTCTGGCCCCTTCAAACTGTACCCCGAAAACGGAGCACAGGTTGACCTTGATATCAAAATATCTCTTCTCCACCTTAGGTTCCCGGAAAACATAGTGAGGGGTTGGGAAAAGATAGTTTCCGGTTATTGCTCAAGCCCTACTGCGAAATGGACGCGGACAGTAGCATTGCCCACATTGATAGGATATCCCCCATAATAGGATTGCACAAGAACAGCCCGAGCAAAGTGGAAAATAGTCTGATCATGGGGTCATAGGGTCAAGCCGATTGGCACACAAATAGTCAACCCACCCTAGCCTCAAAAGTTATAAGGTCTTCCGAAGTTATTTTGGTCCTACTTGCAACCACATCTGGAACAGTGCTGAGATTTCCAGGTAAATCTAACCACGGCGAACCTCTTCGCCATTGCCAACTTTCAATGTAAAGGGTCCTCATCTTCCGTCATCGAACCCCAAATTATTCATTAAGTGCCTTCCCCAGTAAATACGCATAACTTTTTGTTCCGCACTTTGGTCACTTTAGTGCCTTCAAGATGTGGGCCAGACATTGCCTATATGAACTTCATTGAGCATGTGCTCATTTGCCTTTAACAATACATTCACTCCGAAAATGGCGCCTAACCCACTCCGAGTGTGAAACTGTCTTGCACATTTGGGTGTAGGGGAAAAGAAGGTCTCGCTCAATAAAACTCCTCTCAAGAATTAGCTTTCGTATTGGCCACCATTCCTAAAACTTGTGGAAACGCTACCTTGACTGACGAACCTATCCTCCCAACTGTGGGATTTCTAGTTCGGTCCAACCCCAACTGAGGTTCCCACCACCCCCTATGCCTCCTCTTCGCCTCCTTCTTGCACTCTCCCCCAAACAAGAAGCTGCGGGGGAGGTGGAGTAGCCCCACTACCGGATGGCCGAGCCCTCAATGGCTCAATGCACAACATTGATTGGCTGTCGACAGTGGGTGATGGAAGAGGAGTATGCATCAATCATCGAAAGTCGTGATGATTATGAGTTGGACTGAGTCCGAGGAGATGTCTTTGAGAGGGCACATACTCACTTCCCCGAAGAATGGGAAGCAGCTCTATCTGCGGCTTTTATCAGCTTCGGGTTTTTCTTTATGTTTTCCGAGCTTGGAGAGTGAGTTTGACTATCTCTTTCCTTTGCCCCCTCGGGAGGAATCACCTCTCCCGGGTTGTTTTTGATCCTTTGCCTCCTCGTTTTTTAACCATTATCTGCAATCACACATAATCTAGATTTGTAGTATGCAGCACATGGCAGTGAATCTAATTGTGGAAATGAATTGCAAAACAGAAGCCAAAAGTTCAGAAAAAGGTGCACAGCGACCGCAGCGCAATAAAGGAAGTGCGGCCGCACTAGTATAAGGTCACCCCAAACATAACTATCTGAAATCTCATCACCGCGGCCCGTACAAAATGGTACCCGCGATCGCGGTGGTCCAGTGCGGACACACAAAATGGAGTGCGGCCGCACGGACTATGGATACCTTCCTCTGAATCTCAATCACGCGATCCGCGAAAAGTGGTAATGCGGTGCGGAAGCCACCGCGGACCGGGCAACTAATCATGACCGCCGGTCCTGCGGTGGATGTCCAATCCTGCATTGAGTTAGGGTTTCCAATTTTGCAAAATTTGTTCAAGTGTTTACCTAGAGTTTGTCCCTACTCAGTTACCCAGTTCACAAGTTGTTACACAAAACACAAAAAATCCAACATTTACACTAACCTATAGGCTAATAATTAAAGACAAGTGGGAAAGAAAAAGAAGCTATGGCTACTGAACATGAAAATTAAATTGAAATTATAAACATTAAACAAAGAAAAATGGATGAAATGGTACAGATGTGAAAGATGGAATGCAAGAATTCATCCTACTGGCAAAGATTTACGTGCAATAGAGAAGAGGAAACAATAACTTTTAGGGTTCTGAGTGTTAAAACCTTTCGAAAGAGTGTAACCGGTGACCTGGGGTCTATTTATAGAAAAACAGTGGGACCCAGCTTACTACCAGCGCGGCCGCACAAAAACGGACCGCGGACCGCGGACCGCGCTGGGTTTGTTCAGAAGGAAGTCCTGAGAAGGCAACCTCTGCGGTTTCGCAACATAACAGACGCGGACCGCGAAGGTCCCACCGCGGACTGGCACTAAATGGGAATGGCGGCCCTCGCGGTGGGCAAACTTTAGAGAGCACCTCACTTGGCTTTTTAACCTGGTGCGGGACCACACAAAGTGAATGTGCCGCATCTGGCAACTTTCAGAGACTGTTCCATTTTCCAAAATATTTTGCGATGCATTCAACACAATCCCTGCAACATCTCACAAACCTATAGTCCAAAATCAAACCTAAAATATCAAAAGAAAATCAAGAAAACAAGAAGAAAAAGACATGGGTTGCCCTCCAGAAGCGCCTGATTTAACGTTCGCTAGCAACGACGCGGGTTAACCATCTCATCATTTCAAATGACAACAGCCACCACATGGCTATCATCAAACTTCCCAAGATATGCTGACACGATGCCCATTTCACCCTAAAGACTCACCACTTTTGTTTTCAAATCTAGAGCACCAAACGGGGTCACACATACAACCTTAAATGGTCTACTCCACTTTGATTTCAGCTTTCCCGGAAATAACCTTAGACGACGAGAAATTGAACAAGAGGACTCAATTCACCAACTTTGAACTCCTTTCCACGAGCAAATTTGTCAAATGAAGGTACTTCATATTGTCCTTATTACAAGGATGAACTAGAGTATGCATGGAATCGGAATTCAAATCAAGTTCATGAGTTGTTAACAACGAAGATTGGCCCGCAACATCCACTCAAGATTAAAGCTTCTCAAGGCCCACATGGCCCTCAATGTTCCAACTCCATTGGTAGATGACATGCTTTCCCAAACACCCAACCGGTAAGCCAAGTGACATACCAATCGGGGTCTTGTAAGCGTCCGGTAAGCTCCATTAGAGCATCATCGTAACTTTTTAGACCAATCGTCCTAATTGGCAATTGACGGTCCTGGACAAAATACTTCTTTATCTCCCCTTTTGGACAACTTCCAACCTGGCACTTGCTTGAGGATGATAAGGTGTAGAGACTTTGTGGTTGCACCATACTTGGATAGCAAGTGATCAAAAGCTCTATTACAAAAATGGCGATCTCCATTCACTAAAATGAAATTTCTCGGGGTGTACCAAACCTTGTGAAAATGCTCATTCTTTAGAAATGACACCACACTACCTAGCTTCCATTGTTAGGAAGGCCACGGCCTCAAACCCATTTTGACACATAATCAACCGCTACAAGAATGTAAGTGTTCCCACACGAGCAAAACAAAAAGGGCCATAAAATCGATACCCCATACAATCAAAAGATATCAACTTCCGAGAATTGTGTCAGAGGCATCTCATCTTTTCTTGGAAAATCCCCGCCAGCTCGTTGACATTGATTCACATCTTTTCACTAGATAACTTGCATATTTGAACAAGGTGGCTCAATAAAACCAACAACTCAAAACTTCAAAGCCGTTTCTCATACCCTCCATGAATGGCCACCATAGGGGGATGAAATGACAAGTCCAAAAATACTCACTTGTTCTCCCTCTGGGACACCACCTTCGAATCACACCATCCGTGCAAATCTTAAACAAGTATGGCTTCATCCCAATAGAAGTCCAGACTATCCTGTTTTGAAGCTTCTTCCTTAGGGGGGTGGTTAGAAAGAGAGCTCACCGGATGATGCAGTTACAATGAAATTAGCAATATCCGCAACCAATGACAAATATCAGCACATTGACACAGAAAGTAGTTTGCTCATCCGGGAATGTAATCATTGATCTCCAAGCCCATCACACGGCCTTCCTTCCTCTTCCAAGCGGGACAAATGATCCGCAACTTGGTTCTCACTACCTTTCCGGTCCACTATTTCCAAATCAAACTCTTGAAGAAGTAATACCATCTCATCAATATCTTGCTTGAATCTTTCTTCTTGGTCATCAAAAATACCTAAGGGCGGCATGGTCGGTGTGACTATTGAAACCTTGGCCCCCATAAGATATGGCCAAAAAATTTTCCATGGCGCGAACACAATCGCCAACAATTCCTTCTCCGTCACCGTGTAATTCCGTTGAGAATTTCAATATTCATAGTCTTACTTGCATAGTACACGGGATGGAACATTTTTGGCTCTCGTTGGCACCAACACCGCCCAACCGCCACGTCACTTGCATCGCACATTAGTTTAAGGGCGAACTCCAATTGGGTGGCTAATTGATCGGGGTTGGTGGTTCAACTTGTGCTTTTAGAAAGTTAAAAGGCCTCCATGATTTTTTCATCAAAAACAAACTTAACATATTCTCCCCTAGCCCAACTTGCAAAAAGGGGATTTACAACCTTCGAGAAAATCTTGATAACCAGCCGAGAACCGCGCAATGCCCAAGGAAACTCTCACCCTTTGACAGAAGTGGGGGAGGAGCCTCGAGATTCACATAGATTTTAGCCTTGGTTACCTACAATCCCATGTTTAGAAATCTTGTGACCCAACACTATACCTCATCAACCATAAAATGGCATTTTTCCAATTGAGAACGAGATTAGTTTCTTCACAATCGGCCAAGACTCTATAAATTTCTCAAACAACTCTTCAAATGAATCACCAACACAGTAAAATTACCATAAAGACCTCCATAAATGTCTTCCACATATCGGTGAAATAGCCAATCATGCATCGTTGGAAGGTCGCAGGAGCAATTGCACAACACGAACGGCATCCGAGAAAAAGCAAATGTACCATAATGGGCAGGTGAATGTGGTCTTCCTCTGGTCCTCCGGAAGCAATTAAGATTTTGATTTTTCGCCTTTGAAGCACCGCCAAAGTGGCCTCAACCTGCCATGTTAGTAAGGCAAGAAGAAAGTAATAAAACTGGTAATGTTGAGATTAGAGCCAAGAATTCATAAGCTGAGGTTGGAGGAAGTGGCTTCAACTCCAATACCGGTGGCTCCTGACAATTGAATGGTTTTGAATTGGTGGAGTTTTCCGATTTTCAAGATCCAAAGACAATCTTCTCGGCTCATAAGAATAAGAGCCAATCCCATGTAGAGGCATTGACACACCTCCACTCTACTTGGCATCGATCATTGACAATCATGATTTAATAAGCACGGCCTCAAGGGGATCCTCCACGTTAATCATAGAACCTTGTGTCATCCACTAATCACAGTTGTGACAATGTCCACAAATGAGCACAACTCGGTGCTATGGGCTGCTCATGGATTTGCAAACATGGGAAGACGACCTTCTCATCACCTACCTGAAAGCTTAGTTCACCCGTTTCAACAATCAACCAGATGCCTTCCTGGTTAGCAAGGAAAGGTGCTCCCTAGAATAAATTGGGACCCTCATAGTCCACCTCACAGGTCCAAAATCACCAAAGGTCCGCTCGGCAAGATAAATTTGTCCACCCGGATAAAGCACATCATCTACGTATTATCCCAGAGGACGCTTCATTGATCTATCTTGCCATTGTAAATCTCATGGAAGTTGGCTTGGTGGCCCAATACCTAGGGTATTGAAAACTGAGA
>NW_017676452.1:0-4345 GCF_001879085.1 Nicotiana attenuata
ACTCCGTGTATATGCTGTTCTTTCTTGACTTAGCCACTGGCCTCGTCCTTGAGGTCTGTTGCTCCTTCACTTGTCACGATAACTGATTCTCACTCGAAGACCTTGCTTGTTTATTGACTAACCACTTCCTTTGTTACCCTTGACACAGAGAATATCTCTGATCCGTTCACCAAACACCCTCCATCTTGTTTCATTGTTCATAAATCGATATGTACCAAACCTTTCGTGTTTCACCAAAAATACTTTTGATCCGTTCAGCTAACACCCTCCATCTGTTGCATTGTTCCTGAATTGATACGTACCAAACCCTCGTATTTCACACGAATCCCAAAGCACGTCAATTTCCACCCACTCAAGATGTATGTCGTTTTTTCTTGGCTTAAACCCCTAGTCCGGTCCTTGAGGTCTACAACTCCCCCATGTGCCATGATAACTTTGACTTCTGCTTGGAAGGTCTTGCTCGTCACTGGTTTAACACCCTTTTATCAAGCTTATCACAAAAAATACCTTTGATCTGTTCTCCCTAACCCTTCATTTGTTGCATCGTTCATGAATTGACATATACCAAGCCTTTGTATTTCACAAGGATCCCAAAGCATGTTGATTGTTGCCAACTCAGTGTGCCTGTTGTTCTTTCCTGACTTGACGCTTTGATATGTTCACCAGATCCCGTTTTGTTCAATTGGAAAGCTTGGTGGCAGATTTTGGAGTCATTTCTCACTTGTTATGACCAAACAGACTCAGGAGGAGGAAATAAACAAGACAAAAGGAACATAGTGGAAGGACAATGGAAAGAGATGATTCCTAACAAGAAAACCACAAAGTAGAAACCTATCGGATGTGGATACCAACTCTACTGACCATGACATGCACCTGCGACCTATTCTGTTAAGCAAATCTGATGTTCAGCTGTTGTCGTACCTTTTTGCCATGAAATTGGGCTTCAATGCTCCGCTTATCCAATCTGATTCACAATCCTTATTCGACTTGTAGTGCCCGAAGGGTTTTCACCATCAAGCCTCTCTCATTTCGTTCTTTCTCTCAGCTCCCATCGCCTTATGGTGCCCGTGAAGGTTTTTACCAATAAGACTCTCTCATTTTTGATTTCTCTCAGCTTTCATCGCCTTATGGTACCCGTGAGGGCATTTATCATCAAGACTCTCTCATTCTTCATTTCCCTTGCTTGTACCAGAGTGTTGCCCCAGACATGAATCGCTTCTACTTGCTCGTCTTGGCACTTTTTGAAGACTGATCGAAGGTCTTTCTTTGGACCGTAATGTGGGCTTTTGGATAGGGTTAGAAAGAAAGGGTATCAGGGGCTCGAAACAATTCGACATGGGTTCAAAATTACAACTTTCGGAATCAACTTCTCACAACATACACAACTTTTGCCCCAGTTTCTTTCTTGGGGACTTTTGGATTTTTGTTTTGGTGTGACTGAACCTCAGAGAGAGGCTGCCTACGTACCCATTCGGGATCAAGTCAAACGTAGTTCAGGACATAAAACTACGTTCGTTGCTGTGGTCTTTCCTTTTCTTCCACTTTTCTTTTCTTTCCTTTCATTTCTTTTCTTTTCCTTTTCTTTTCTTTTCTTTTTCTTTTCTTTCTTTTTCTTTTTCCTTTTCTCTTCCTTTCTCTTCTTTTTTTTTTCTTTTCTTTTCTTTTTCCTTTTTCACTGTTTTTCTCTTGTTTCTCATTTTCTTTCCTTGCTCGGGCTTACGAGTTTTATTATTGATTTCGAAAGAGGGGTATGCAAGAAAATAACCGAGGCTCAAAGGGGTAGCAAAGGATAACGTGTTTGGATAGCAGAACAAAATGCCTTCGTCATTGCAATCTCCAAAACATGCCAAGTACAAACTACACAATTAAACAAGCTGAGGAAAACAACGTAACATTTTTGATTGCACCAGAATTACTAACCATGTCCACACATTTGTCTTCTGAATTTGTCAATTACCCAGCACCATTTGGACAACAATCTCGGTACCACGAGCGGCCCCTGTAGACTTGGGGCAAAATTGCCTTTGGCTTCAAACCGATGCGGCATGATGCATTTTTCACAGTATTTCTTTATGTTCCGTCTGACCCAGTTTCACACAATTTGGGCTTGAAGTGATCTCAAAATGCCCTTACTTATTGCCCTCGAATGTCCTTACATTGTCAATATTGTTTCATTGCTTCATTACTAAACTGACTTTTAAAATCAAGCTGAGAATTATGCGTGCATGTCATGTCACCAGAACCAGCATGAACAGAATTGCAAAAGGAGAAGAAAACTAAATAAAATGACTAGAAATGACAGGAAATAGAGAATTGCATTAGACTGACGATGAAAGGGTTTAAACAACAAAACAAGCAAACTAGACTAGAGTTACAACCCTTGAACAAACCTAAACAGCACTACACAAGCTACTACGACGAGACAAACAAGACAAAATGAGAGGATAGAAGGGTTTGAGTCGCAAGACAATATCCGGGTTACAACCCTGAAATAACCCGGACAACAGAAATGACAACAAAATAAACCACCAAAACTCCAAGAGATGGAGCGTCTTTCCAATTACCAAGTACGGCGTCTTAGCCACTGAATTTCACACCAAGATTGCTGGAATTTTCACAAGACTTCATCATGTTGTTCTGAGCAAACTGCTTCTGGGTTTCTTCTTCCGGCTCATTCTCACAATCAATCATACCCACCATATGCGCCTCATTGTGCACAGGAGATGGATCTTGGCCAGTGTTTGTTGCATCTGGATTCCGCACGACGATATCGCCTGCATCAATAAGCTTTTGAATTGCTTTCTTAAGATTCTAACATTTCTCTATGTCGTGCCCCAGGGCACCCGAGCAGTATGCGCACTGTTGAGAAGGATCGAACTTCTTTGGAGGAGGGTTCGGCACTCTTATCTGAATTGGCTTCAACATACCCAGTGTCCTTAACCGCTGAAACAGACTGGCGTATGATTCTCCCAACGGAGTGAAGGCTTTCTTCTTTCGTAACCTCTCATTCTTAAATGCCGAATTGGGCTGAAAACCTGAGCCGGGGTGTTTTTGGGAAGCTCGCGGGGGTAGATGGGCATTATTTTGAGCTGGGTACTGTGATGTGCGACTTTGGGATTTCTGTGGGGAGAAGTAGCGTCGGGGAAGGTCATCTAATGCACAAGGATAACCACGGGGACGATGTCGAGGCTGGAAGTGTTGATCAGGAAAACCTATCGGATCGTCTTTTCTGTTCCTCTTTCTTCCAACCAAGCTTACTGGTGCGTTCTGAATGGCTTTCGAACAACTCACGATTTTGCCTGACTTGATTCCTTCTTCCACTAGCTCCCCCATTTTTAACACATCATTGAAAGGCTTTCCCAGGGCCGGGATCAAATGACTGTAGTAGGTGGGTCCCTGGGCCCGTAGAAAAAGCTTAACCATTTCTTCTTCGCTGATCGGGGGACTGACTCGAGCAGCTTGCTCCCTCCATCTGAGCCTAAACTCATTAAACCTTTCCTCCGGCCTCTTTTCCATCTTAGATAGCGAGGTGCGGTCTAGGGTAACACTTGATTTGCATTGAAAGTATCGGACAAAGTCTTGTGCCATATCACTTAATGTAAGCCACTCATCGACATTTTGACGACCATGCCAGTCCAAAGCTGCCCCAGTTAGGCTTTCACTGAAATATGCCATCATCACGTCATCTTTCTCTCCAACAATCCTCATTTCGTTGCAATAGACCCTCAGGTGGGCTACCGGATCTCCACGCCCATCATACAAGTTAAAGTTTGGTACTTTGAATCCTGCGGGCAGGCGGGTGTCAGGTGGCACAATCAGTCCTTTGCAAGTCATGCTACCCTGACCTCCCACCCTTCGCTTGTCCCTTAAGGGCTGTTCTGTGCTCGTCAACTTCCTGGGTACCTCATCTCGTCCTGCTCTACCCGTAACCCTTTCATTTCTACCATGAATCTGCTCATCCTGGGAGCTCTTCTTGTATGGATCAAGGACCCTGTGGGCAACCTCTGGAGGGTAAAATCGGGCATTACGCGCTTTGGGTGGGTATTCATTGTCTGGGGTAACGGATATGGCAGGAGGGCAATATTGGGGAGAAGTGACTGCAGGATGAGCGATGGAGCTACTAGGGTAGTTGGGGTGAGTGTGATAAGCGAGTGTATCCCGAGAATATGGAGGATCATCTGGTATTATGTTGGGAGTTTGGGTAAGGGTAGTGTCCGGGAAAATTGGTGGTGGCGGGGGTGGCGCCTTTCCAGTCATCCAGGCTTGATACATGTCTGTCATGTGTTGTCTCAGCATCCGCACCTCTTCAACCAACCCATTATCCCGTTCCACCAACTGTTGTCGA
>NW_017676452.1:4365-8884 GCF_001879085.1 Nicotiana attenuata
AAAAATAATCCATTTTGCATTTTTAATTGTTAATTGTTGAATTTGTCATGAGTTTACTTTTAAATAGGACTTAATCAATTTTTAGGAATTAATTAGCTTAACTTTGGAAATAAATTAGATCTTTATTTTAATTTTGCATTTTTATAGGATCAGAAAAATACAAATACAAAATTAAAACAAAAAGGAAATAAAAGAAAACAATTAAAAAGAAGGTATTAATAAAAGACCGCGAATTGGGCCAATGTTTGAATAAATAACACTAGCCCAGGTTAAAGCCCCAAATCCATGCCAATTTAGCCAAACCCGCCTCAGGAAACCCGGTCCAGCCTTTTTTTTTAAAATCAAAACGATGTCGTTTCCTCAGTTTTAATCCCAGCCCTTGATTTTCTTCATCCAACGGATGAGAACTAACGAGGTTTCTTGATATAAAATGGTCCGGAGCCCCCCCTCCCCCAACCCAAGCCATCGTCTCTCTCCCACTCCGTCCTCTCCTAAAAACCCCCCCCCCCCTAGAAACCCTCGCCGGCTCCGCTTAGCTCCGCCGCCGGAAATCGCCACGGCGGCGGAGAACTACCAAATGCCACCAAAATTACACCATAACCCCTCCTCAACCTCCCCATTCCGATTATCCAAACACTTTTCCTCGAAACCCAGCCCAACACCTCGAATCTTAAATCTAAGACATGAACCCTAGCGCCGCCACAAGATCCCCTGGCGGCGGCGATCACCCAAATCCGTCCAAATTAACACCCTTGAACCGCCTTCATCTCCTCTCCCCAAACCCCAAACCCCGTCCCTCGAATCCTCACCAAACTCCTCAAAATCAAATCGATAAGCCGTCCTAAACCCTAAATCCTCCAAATCTCACCAAATTGACATAATATGACCTCCTCACTTCCCTCATGTTGAATCCATCGTCAATAGCATTCGAATCTCACCGGAGTGGTTCGAATTTTAAATATGAGAAGCGGCGGGACTGTAAAAGTTATATATCAGTGAGTTTTCTGCTCTTTCTTTCTTCCTTGTTTGATTTTTCTTCTCATAATTTTTGATTTCTAGTTTAATGTTCGTTTTTGGTTGATTCTGCCTGCACTATTTCTGATTTTTAGTTTAATTTTGTTTTAATTTTTGATGTTGTTGGTTTAATCCAGTGGTCAGTTCTTTGATTTTTACTTTTATTGAGTAGTTTAGTTAAGTTCGATTTTTTGTTTTCTGTCCGGTTTTCTTAGAACTAATTTCGATTCTTTGTGATTCATATTTGACTTCGATGCATGATTGTGTATTTGACATGAATTATATTTTAGTTTACATTTTTTACTTGTTGGTTAATGGTTAATTCACTGTTTTGACCATAGGATATTAGTGTTCATTAGGGTTAAAGTCCAATTTCAATTAATTAGATTAGTTAGCTCAAATTTTAAACTCTGTTTGGTTATAGCTGATTGATCTCTAGTTTTAGTATTGACTAACTATGGTTGTTTGGTTAGTTAACAAGGCTAGGCTAGGTTAGTAAATTTCAGAGTAATTGAAGGGTAGAATAGGCACTCCTAGGTAGAGAATAATGTTGTGGTTAAATCTAGAACCCTCTAGAGTCTTCTAAATAGGGCTTTAGTGTAAATTTCAGTAATTTTAGTGGGATAACTTGAGTAACAAGTCAGAAAATAGAGGGTTAAGTAGAAATAAGTGAAGGACTAAAGGGCAAACACAAAAGATGAAGGCTGCCCTCGTTGATGCCTATAAAAGGCAGTCTCCTTGGCTTCATTCACAAGTTTGGGAGCTCACAAATTCCCCCCAAAAAATAGCCCCCTACAATTTTCAGATCTGCAGTTTGAATTCAAATTGAAAACACCTTAGATCTTAGTTCATCTCAATAGAAAACAAATACAAAAACAGAAAAACCTTCAAAAATCCAAAAAAAATACTGTTTCATTAGGATTTTTTAGGCTAATTTCGACTTTGGTTAGTGATGCTGATCTCTTAGTCCACTTGTTTGCTGAAATTTCTCTGAAAGTGCACTGGTTTGATTTCGAGTATTTTGGTCAACTTGAACTGGTTTTGGTGAAGCTTTGGGGTCGCTGAAAGTTTTAAATGGTGCTGGGTTCATTTTTGGGTTCATTTGGAGTTCGTTTGAGCTCGTTCGACTTTGTTTTGGTTTGACGTGTTGATCCTGCGTGATTTTAAAACATTTCTGAGCCCTGAACTCTTCTTGGACTGCCTGTGATCACCTGCTAACTGCTGCTGACTCTCATTCTTCCTGTTCTATTTCAAATCCAGGTACACGTCTCACAGTGTTTCAATGTAGCTGTCAAAATTGGAAATGAAATAAAGCATGGCTCACCTTCCCTGTTTTTGTGATTGGCACTCATGAATGCTGTATAGATAGTTAGGTATATGCTAGCTTATTTGTGTGTTGTTTGATATAGTTTAGTGTTGGTTTGTAATGACATGAATTTTGAACTATAGGACTGTTTCGGACTGTATTGGACTGTTAAATCTGAGCTTGAGTTTCTTCATTCTAGATAATAGCCTTAATGTAGTGTAATTTGAATTCATGTGATGACTGTCACACCTCCTTTTTACACTACTCCCGCGAGGGCGCGAAGGAGTTTTTCCACTTAAAGGACAATCGGAACGGGATTTGATTATTAAGATTTCAGAGTCGCCACTTGGGAGATTAATGGTGTCCCAAGTCACCGATTGAATCCCGAACCGAGGAAATTATGACTCTGTTAACAATCCGCGAACCAGAAATCCGAGTAAGGAATTCTGTTAACCCGGGAGAAGGTGTTAGGCATTCCCGGATTTCGTGGTTCTAGCACGGTCGCTCAACTGTTGTATTTGATTTTATCTGATTTCAAAACATGTTCTAACTTATGTGCTTTTATTAGTAAACTGCTTTTATTTCTATTTTTAATAAGAATTGCAACGTCGTGAAAATGCGTATAAAATCCGTCTAATTCCTTACTCGGATTTCTATCATAACCCCTCGGGCATCAATAACATAATAGGTCTCAGCCCAAACAACAGTAAAATATCCTTTAAAATCTCAGAAGTTTCAATTAAAGTGGCTGAGTTTGCAAAACAATATAATCATTAGGACTGAGTTCAAATAACGTATCAAGTAGTGAGGAAATAGTGAAAACAATCCCTGAAGGATTCAAATAATCGGCGTTAAGCCCAAAACATGGCAATAAGCCCAAATCATACTGATAAACAAAACAGCTCAGTCAAATACGCAGTAAAATATCAAGCGGGACGGACCAAGTCGCAATCCCCAGTAGTAACAACCCCACGCTCACCATTAAGCGCATGTTTCACCTCAATATAGCACTACGTTGTGCAAATCCGGGGTTTCAAACCCTCAGGATGTCATTTACTATCATTACTCACCTCAAGCCGGCCAAAATTCTAGCTCGCTATGCCCTTGCCTCACGAATCAACCTCCTCGTGCGTAGAATATGATCAAAACCACAAGGAATACGTTACAATAGGCTAAGGGAACACAACCCAATCGAAAAGACTCGAAAAATATCGAAATTTACGAAGTTGGCAAAACCCGAGCCCCTGGCCCACTTCTCAAAAAATCAGAAAATTTACATCACCGGACTCCTTATCTTGCCACAAGTCTATGCATATCAAATTTACTAAAATCGGAGTCCATTTGACCCCTCAAATTCCATTTTAAAACACCAAATTCCCAAGCCCTAGCTTTACCCTCTTTTGTTGAATCTCAACCAATTTCCATGTTAATTCTACCATAATTTCATGTATTTAGGCCAAGGAACTTACCTCCAATCACACCTTGTCGAAATCCCCCTTCAATTCCGTCCAAGAGCTCTCAAGTTTGCTTAAAAATGGTGGAAATGGACTAAAACTCGCGAAACAAAATAAGCTTAAAAACCCTTCTGATAACAGGGATTTTCGCATCTGCGGTCCCCCACCGCATCTGCGACTACCGCTTCTGCGATTATTCTTCCGCTTCTACGGATCCTCACTTAAAGAACACGACCGCTTCTGCGGTCCCCCACTGCATATGCGGACCCCGCTCCTGCGGAATATGGTCCGCTTCTGTGGAAATTTCCAAATCCACCTCCTCCGCTTCTGCGACACGAATACCGCATCTGCGGCAAGGCAGATGCGGCTACCCTTCCGCATCTGCGGAAACCTCAAATCGAGCCATGGACCGCACCTGCGACCAATCACACGCATCTGCAGAACCGCATATGCGGCACTTATTCCGCAGATGCGGAAACGCCAGATACCAGCAAAACCAGCAATTTCACGAAGTCCAAAATCATCCCGATGGCCATTCGAAATCACCCCGAGGCCCCCAAGACCTCAACCAAAAACACAAACATGTCTAACACCTTATTCAAACTTGCTCGAATCATCAAAACACCACAAATAACACCTAAACCATCAAATTACATCAAATTCAAGCCTAAGTTCATCCAAATCTTCCGAAACTCGCATTCGATCAAAAACCCAACCAAAACACCTCCGAATGATCTGAAATTTT
>NW_017676452.1:11635-42477 GCF_001879085.1 Nicotiana attenuata
GGAGCGCCACTGTAACTACCAGAACCTCGAGGCCTCTTGGCCTCCCTCTCCTCTCGATCCTGACGGCGAACCGCCTCAATCTCTCGAGCTATATCGACCACCTCCTCGAATGAAGCACCCAGTACTCTCTCTCTCTAGTCATAAGAACACGGAGATGGTAGTTGAGACCATCAACAAACCTTCGAATACGCTCACGATCAGTCGGAACCAGCCAAACTGCATGACGAGCCAACTCTGAAAATCTCATCTCGTACTGAGACACTGTCATATCTCCCTACCGTAGCCACTCAAACTGTCTGCGCAGCTCCTCTCTGCGGGACTGCGGTACGTACTTCTCCAAGAAGAGAGTGGAGAACTCCTACCAAGTCAAAGGTGCTGCACCAGCCGGCCTACGCCGCTCATACGCCTCCCACCAAGTGAAGGCAACTCCCGTAAACTGAAAGGTAGTAAAAGCCACACCACTGGACTCAAGAATTCTCGTTGTACGGAGCATCCGCTGACATCTGTCAAGGAAACCCTGGGCATCCTCGCCCTCAGCTCCACAAAATATAGGAGGTTGGAGTCTACCAAACCTCTCGAGGCGACATTGCTCGTCCTTGGGCATAACTGGAACCCTGAACTCCTGTACTGGTACCACTTGCTGAGCTGGAGGTGCCTCTGGGGTCTGTAATCCCTGTGCTACCTGCTCAAGTGTGCGAGCAGCGGGGGTCTGATTGCCTCCCCCGGCCTGTGAAGTAGCTGCTGGTGCTGTGGTGGCTGAAACCACCTGAGCCAGGCCCGTGCACACTGTCAAGATCTGAGCTAACGTCTCCTGAATGCCAGGAATCACTATGGGCACAGCCGGTGCCTGAGCTGGTACTGCTAGAACCTGATCCGGAACTGGGGCAGCTGGTGGATCAATAGGTGCTGCCCTCGCTGCTCTGCCTCGGCCACGACCACGACCGCATCCACGGCCTCTGGTGGCCTCAGTAGGTGGCACTGGTGGTCGTCTGTCACGTCCGGTAGCTCGTGTCTTCACCATCTGTGAGAGAATAGAATAAGGAGAACTTTAGTATTTGGATCAACAAGTTCGCATGACAAGAATTTCAAGAATGTGGAATTTTCCTAAAGGTTCTGCAGCCTCTTGAGGATAAGTACAGACGTCTCTGTACCGATCCGCGAGACTCTACTAAACCAGCTCATGACTCGTGAGACCTAGTAACCTAGGCTCTAATACCAACTTGTCACGACCCAACTCCCAAACCCGATCGTGATGGCACCTCTCGTGGAGACAAGGCCAACCAGAACAATGCAACACCTCTTTCAAAGCAATTAATTAATATTAACAGTTCTAACACATTCTTAATATAGTCATTAATGCGGAATCAGCGATAGAACAATGGAAAACCATCCCGACACAGCGCAAACCGGGGTGTCACAAGTCATGAGCTACTACAGAGTTTACTATCAGTCTACAAAGAGTAATATCCGATACAGAAGTCTGAAGAAAACATAAATGATATAAGATAGGGGAGACAAGGGGCTGCGGAAGTCAATAGCTACCTCGTATCTCCAAATCGCTGCCTGGTCTGGAAGGAATCAGCGCTCAGGTGCGGACTCTGCTATGCCTGAATCTGCACACATGGTGCAGGGAGTAATGTGAGTACTCCGACCCAGTGAGTAATAATAATAAATAATAACCAAAGGCATGAAAACACATAACTGCACAAAGCAATTCTATATCAGGCGGTAAAAACAGTAAAACAGTGGGACAGTAAAGAGTCGAATGAAATCTCCTTTTAAAATCAGGTAAATCAGGTAAAACAACAAGTAAATAGTGAGTAGGAATCTGCCCCTCGGGCCTAGTATCAATCGCTCAGAACAGTATCAGCCCCTCGGGCTCAGTATCAATCACTCAGCATAATATCAGCCCCTTGGGCTCACTCTCATATCACATGGGTACCCGCGCTCACTGTGGGTGTGCAGACTCCGGAGGGGCCCCTTACGGCCCAAGCGCTATATCATCACACGGCCTGAAAGCCTTCTTACATCACACTCGAGGCCTGAAAGCCTCCTCACCATCACTCGAGGCCTGAAAGCCTCCTCACAATACACTCGAGGTCTGAAAGCCTCCTCACAACACTCGAGGCCTGAAAGCCTCCTCACATCACGCTCAAGGCCTGAAAGCCTCACTCAGTCCAGAACATCATAACCCCACGGGCATCAATGACATAATAGGTCTCAGCCCAAACAACAGAAAAATATCCTTTAAAATCTCAGAAGTTTCAATTAAAGTCGCTGAGTTTGCAAAACAGTATAATCATTAGGACTGAGTTCAGATAACGTATCAAGTAGTGAGGAAATAGTGAAAACAATCCCCGAAGGATTCAAATAATCGGCGTTAAGCCCAAAAACTGGCAATAAGCCCAAATCATACTGATAAACAAAACAGCTCAGTCAAATACACGGTAAAATATCAAGCGGGACGGACCAAGTCGCAATCCCTAGTAGTAAAAACCCCGCGCTCACCATTAAGCGCGTGTTTCGCCTCAATATAGCACTACGTTGTGCAAATCCGGGGTTTCAAACCCTCAGGATGTCATTTACTATCATTACTCACCTCAAGCCGGCCAAAATCCTAGCTCGCTATGCCCTTGCCTCGCGAATCAACCTCCTCGTGCGTAGAATCTGATCAAAACCACAAGGAATACGTTACAATAGGCTAAGGGAACACAACCCAATTGAAAAGACTCGAAAAATATCGAAATTCACGAAGTTGGCAAAACCCGAGCCCCGGGCCCACTTCTCGAAAAATTAGAATATTCACATCACCGGACTGCTCATCTCGCCACGAGTCTATGCATATCAAATTTACTAAAATCGGAGTCCATTTGACCCCTCAAATTCCATTTTAAAACACCAAATTCCCAAGCCCTAGCTTTACCCTCTTTTGTTGAATCTCAACCGATTTCCATGTTAATTCTACCATATTTCATGTATTTAGGCCAAGGAACTTACCTCCAATCACACCTTGTCGAAATCCCCCTTCAATTCTGTCCAAGAGCTCTCAAGTTTGCTTAAAAATGGTGGAAATGGACTAAAACTCGCGGAACAAAATAAGCTTAAAAACCTTTCTGATAACAGGGATTTTCGCATCTGCGGTCCCCCACCGCATCTGCGACTACCGCTTCTGCGGTTATTTTTCCGCTTCTGCGAATCCTCACTTAAAGAACACGACCGCTTCTGCGGTCCCCCACCGCATATACGGACCCCGCTCCTGCGGAATATGGTCCGCTTCTGCGGAAATTTCCAAATCTACCTCCTCCGCTTTTGTGACACGAATACTGCATCTGCGGCAAGGCAGATGTGGCTACCCTTCCGCATCTGCGGAAACTTCAAATCGAGCCATGGACCGCACCTGCGACCAATCACCCACATCTACGGAACCGCATACGTGGCCCTTATTCCGCAGATGCGGAAACACCAGATACCAGCAAAACCAGCAATTTCACCAAGTCCAAAATCATCCCGATGGCCATTCGAAATCACCCCGAGGCCCCCGGGACCTCAACCAAAAACACAAACATGATCCAACACCTTATTCAAACTTGCTCTAATCATCAAAACACCACAAATAACATCTAAACCATCAAATTACATCAAATTCAAGCCTAAGTTCATCCAAAGCTTCCGAAACTCGCATTCGATCAAAAACCCAACCAAAACACCTCCGAATGATCTAAAATTTTACACACACATCCAAAATCGCCTAACGAAGCTACAGCAACTCTCGGAATTCCATTTCGACCCTCGGATCAAAATCTCACCCATCAACCGGAATTCGCCAAAATACTAACTTCGCCAATTCAAGCCTAATTCTACACTGGACCTCCGAAACCAATTCCGATCACACTCCTAAGTCACAATTCATCCTCCGAAGCTAACCAAATCACCGAAAATCACATTCGAGCCCTCTAACTCACAAGTCAACATCCGGTTGACTTTTCTAATACAAACCTTCCTTAAAGAGACTATGTGTCTCATTTCCATCCAAAACCAATCCAAATCGACTCGTTCACTCAAGACTCTTATAATAAAACATGAGGAAGCAAAAAATGGGGAAAACGGGGCGGTAACTCACGTGACGACGGGCCGGGTCGTCACATGTGGCTTTGGGCTTGGTCTGCCTTGGCCGCTTCTGCGAGAGGAGACCGCATGTGCGGTTATGACAGAAGACTGGAGCTTCAGCTCATTTGCAAATTTTCCAACTTCACTCGAGCCTCGTCTGATTGATGCTCGGGGCCCCCGAGCCCCGCCAGAACATACCGACAAGTTTGTAATCATGAAATGGACTCGCCCGAACCCTTGGAATGCCCGAAACAATGCTAAATCTAAGAATCACCCCCTAAAACTAATTGAATCAAACTTGTGAACTTCAAGTTCTCCAATTACTTCAAATGCGACGAAACAACCTTACGCTACTCAGATTGACACCAAACTTTACGTGCAAGTCTTAAATGGCAATACGGAACTATTGCCGGTCTCGAAACTCAGTTCGGACCTCGATAACACAAAAACCCGCTCCAAACCAAATATTTAAGAACTTCAAAATACTTAAGGAATCAACTTTCACTATTAGGCACCAGAACGCTCTCAGGTCATCCAAAACCCGATCTGGACATACGCCCAAGTCCGAAATCATCATACGAACCTGTTGGAATCCTCAAATCCGGATTCCGAGGTTGTTTGCTCAAAATGTTGACCGAAGTCAAACTTGGCCTTTTAGGCGAACCTTAAGGAACCAAGTGTTCCGATTTCAACCCAAACTCTTCCAAATCCCGAACCAACCATCCCCGCAAGTAATAAATTAGTAAAAGCAAGTAAGGGAAGTGTTATTTAGGGGAACGCGGTTTTAAAAAGCAAAACGACCAGTCGGGTTGTTACATTCTCCACCTCTTAAACAAACGTTCGTCCTCGAACGGGTTTAGATTCATACCTGAAGTGCCGAATAAGCGTGGATATTTGCTCCGCATGTCCTCCTCGGACTCCCAGGTCGCCTCCTCGACTGGTTGGCCCATCCACTGGACCTTTACTGCAGAAACCCTTTTGGATCTCAACTGGCACTCCTGCCTATCAATAATGGCAACTGGCTGCTCCTCGTAGCCGAATCTCTCTTCTAGCTGAATAGTGCTGAAGTCTAACACCTGAGACCAGTCGGCGTGATACCTCCGAAGCATAGACACATGAAAAACTAGATGGACTCCTGATAAGCTGGGAGGTAAAGCAAGCTCTTACGCAACTTCCCCAACTTGCTTCAACACCTCAAATGGGCCAATAAACCTTGCGCTCAACTTGCCCTTCTTCCTGAATCTCATGATACCCTTCATCGGCGAGACTTTCAAGAGAACCTTCTCACCGACCATGAATGATAAATCACGTGCCTTCTGATCCGTGTAACTCTTCTGTCTGGACTGTGCCCTGCGAAGTCTTTCCTGAATCAACTTCACCTTCTCCAGGGCATCTTTTACCAAATCTGTACCATACAACTTAGCCTCTCCGGGCTCAAACCACCCGATAGGATAACGACATCTCCGACCGTATAAAGCCTCAAATGGGTCCATCTCGATGCTGGACTGATAACTATTGTTGTAAGCAAACTTGGCCAAAGGCAAGAACTGATCCCACTTGTCACGCCCCAACCTCGGGAGGCACGACCGGCGCTCAATAGAGTGAACCCAACTGAGCAAGCCTTATTGACACTTTCTACCCAACTCAATATGATTAAGGAAATCCGGCTTTCGATTATTTAGACAATAGCAAACTTAAGCATTCAACATTGTTAGTTCATTTTTTTATATCACAAATCTTAAATCGTGGTTAAGTTTCCAAGATGTCATATAGTCATTACTTAGACGGACTAGAGAATAGAGTTGTACATAGATCATTAACCCATCCAATACCCATACATAACCCACACATTGTCTACGGAGACTCTATGGATACAAAAGACGTAATATGACAACGCCGGCAACAAGGCCCCGGCTATACCTCAAAAGTGAAAGTCTATAACAAAAGATGAACAACATAACCCCTTTGAAGGAAAAAGGGGATCACCAAGTCTTCGGGAGGAGGACACTCCGCTATGCGCGATCGGCACTGTCCACTATAGAGCCACCTACATTCATTTAAAAATGTAGCGCCCCCGACAAAAGGGACGTTAGTACCATGGAATAGTACTAGTATGTATAACTAAACACCATCTAATTAGAAAGAACAACCATACAAGAATAAAGAAATCATAAGGATCAACAAAGCTTTAAACAATCACCACATCATCAAATACAAATAAGGGATCACATAGCTTTCACACAATTTCCATAACTTTAGTTTGGGGCATTCCATATTGTTGCATCATCATTCACAATACCACCGCTATCTTGAGCGGAGTCCGATCTCGACCCGATTGGCTAGGTTGCCTCATTTGAGACATACACTTCAATCACAATCACATTTTCCCTTTTTTCCAGAATTTAATTTCAGCATAATACCACCATATGTGCGGCATGGCATCCGATCACGGCCCGATCGGCTAGGCCGCCTTACCACAGCGTTGTTCCTTCCTCGCTAGCCATCTCGTTTCACATATATTATCTCATAGGCACTTGGGGCCACAACTTATCACATCATTCTTGGCACTAGGCCACATTTCCATCGTTTCCAATTTCAATATTAGCTCTGTCATTTAGGACAGTAGGTGCACACAAGGGCTATTTAAATCATAAGCGTAAATAAGATTCTCAGTAGATGGCACAACAACACAACTTCAATCTAAATTAAAGTCTAAGCATTTCAATACATGATTCATACCTCTTGCCCCTTTCAAGTTATCAAGATAGCACATTGATCACGTTGCGACACATCTTTTACGCATATAAAATTACAACATCAATTCATGTAAAATAATAATTAATGCAAGAATCCAAGCTTTAGCCTTACCGCATTTACACAAGCACTAATGAAGCTCAATTTCTAAAAGACGGGATTTTAGCCATACATACCTCAATATAGCTTTCCTTAATCCTTACAATATTTCGGAACTCTTAGCACTTTGATATATTGTATAAGAATTACAAATTGAACCGAGAATTAGAGACGAGATTAAGATCCTAGCTCGTTTTAGCATATTATCAAACATTAAAGGTGCATTGTGATCTTAGGTCCTTTTTGAAAGAAATTTCTTCAATGATATACCCCAATTGTTGTATCTGTAGTTCTCATCCTCCCCATACCCCATTATCTCTTATGCATGTAAAGTTATTAGCCCTTTTTACCCTAGAACTCAATTGTTAACCACTTATCTAAAATAGCAATTTCGAAATTACAGATTATGGAACAAGTTCTTACCTTTTTAGAGTGAAGACCTAGCAACTCTCATGACAATCTTCAAGATTTTGGGGTAAGAGTTGGGTGGGGATTAGATGAAGGTCACACTACAAGAAACTGGACTTATTGTGGCAACATATTGTGGCGACCCATTGGGTTGCAGCAAAAGTAATAGTTTTAGCGACGACTATAAATGTCGCTACAAAATGAAAATATTTAGTTGCGTCTCTATTTGGTCGCCTCTGATATCTGCAACTAAAGGCTGAAATATTTCATTCCCACGAAAGCAAAATTTTGCCTCCACGGAGTTTGTAGCGACTTAATTAAAGTCGCCGCTAAATACTTTTTGGAGTGATTGGGTCGCCTCTGTTACTTAGTTATTTTAATTTTAAAAGAAAAAAAAAAGAGTAGCATAACAATTAAAACGCCAGAAGGCCTTAAAAGAACAAAATTCTTGCTTTCCCCTCCATTTCTCAATTTTATTGTTCCTCTCACTAGAAACCCTCTTTATTCTAAAACTCACTGCTTTCCCCTACTCTGCTCAAAATCCCTCTCTGCTCAAAATCCCTAAAATCACAAAATGTGAATCTCATATAGATGCTCCATTTCTCAACTACAAAGGAAGAACTATGTTCGCTGCTCCGTTTCTCTGCTTCCAGTTACTGACCCAAAAGCTCAAATCATGTATGTGTTCAAATCTCTAAATACTTTTATTTTTCTTTTGGGTTATACGAAAGCATGTTGTGTTTTCTTAGGATTTCCAAATACAGCAAGTATTAAGGGAAAATTTTATATTTGGGGTTCTTTATAATGATTCTAGAAGGTAAATTTTCTAACATGCAGCTAGCAATAATTATTATGTTAATATTTTTACATTTGTATTCTCATATTTCATCTCAAATTTCTTTGACCCATTTGAATATTTACAGGAATTCGTACAGATTGTGTCATCTAAGTGTTGTTATTTGCTGATTCTAAGTTTTGACTGAACTCTCAACTATATATTTTTCTGGGTTAGTGAAAGTTTCTTCTTGAAAGACCCTTTGGTTTTGTTATTGTGATTGCATTTTTGGTATTTCATTCTTTTTATGTTCTTATATGGTTGTGTGGATTTCCAATTTTTTTGACAATATTTATCTGGATTTTGTTCGAACCTTCAATCTGAGGTCAGTTTTATTTTTCTATGTTTCTCTTTATTTTTGTTGGAACCTCAATCTGACAATATTTTATTCTTTTTATGTTCTTATATGCTTTCTTAAAATTAGTGAATGAGTCTTTTTGCCATATGATTTGATATTTAAACAGAAGGTAGAGTTGAAACATTGGAAGAAGATTTGTGGCAATATATGCTCTTCAGGAAATTAAATACTTTGCTGAATAAGGGAACATGGTAAGAAATGAGTTGTTGTAATGTGTATCCTAGTCGTAATAGCTACTGTTATTCAAGCTTTTATCATAAGCGATCATTCTTATTTAAAGAAGTTCTTCCCGAGGGGTTATTTGTGCCAAATTCTTTCTATGAAGCAAAGAAAGTTCTTTGTGACCTAGGCTTGGGGTACACCAAAATAGATGCATGTCGGAATGATTGTATTTTGTGATGCCCGAAGCTTTAATTTCATAATAGAATCAGGGGTGAAGTAAAATCAATGCGTTACTCCAATATTTTAATTAATTTATTGAATTCTCTGCTATATCAATTAATTTTTTCTCTAGTTTGATCAGTCCCTTCCTTTTTATTTGATGTTGCCGGAAATTAAAGGAACTAGACGAGGTAAAAGTGGGAGAGGCGGGACATGCTATAGTGGTGGCAATATTCAAGGACGTAGCAATTCTGTATCGGCGTCTCAGCCACGCATACATCCAATAGGGACTACTGAGGCATCTCTAGAGACGGGACAATCATGTAACCCGAGTCAAAGACCCATACAGACAGGACGAATATTTGGTAATCCTCTCCAAAGGCCTTCTGTAGAAACAAAATCATCATGGAATGTAGCAGATAGCGTACATTGCTCTCCGGAAGTTGAAAAATGTGCAAGTTAGTTTTTTGGTTTTTTTGTGTTTCGTGAAAATTCTCTTTAATGATTGTGCATAAATACTAAAACATACTGGTGATGGTATATGTTTTTTTTACTTTGAAGTTTCTTGCAACAATAAAATGAGAGGAAGAGGGAAATATAAATCTAAAAGTATAGATATAAAAACTAAGTGTGGTGGAAAAATCAAAATTAGGATTCCAGATGACATTGATAGAGCAGTAGGTTTTGGGGCTAGAGATATTGTTAATTAGTGTGATTTGATCATGAGGAGCACTATATCGTTCCGAAATGGAAATTGGCAAAAAATTGTTTTGAAACATGGAGAAGCAATGTGGTTGAAGGTCAAGGTAATAAATTAATTTCACAATTGTATTGACTTTAGATTGCAAGACTGTTTATGTGGTTAGTATATAAAATATAAATTACTTTTATTTTCAGGATAAATTTGAAGTTTCCAACGGGCTGCGAGAGCGTAGAATGCAAGCCTTTGTTATCAACGCTATGCAAAGGCTTTTTAGAGCATGGAAAGCTCGACTCAGCATTCGTACTCTAATTACAGTACTATTGACTTAGTGCAGCTGTAAGTGAGAGGAACAAAAAAAATAGGGAAAAGCAAATCACTAAGCATGCTTGTGGTACAAGGTCTTTTGCAGAAGTAGAGGAATCTATGGTGAAAATACATTTATTTTCCTATGATCAAATATGCTTCTTTGTTATTTATATATTTTCTTATATATGTTTTCTCTGAAATGATATTGCAGAGAAATCCTATTTCTGGAGTAATAGACACACCAGATAAAGTTTGGGAGGTCCAACATACGTAAAAATGCAATAGGAGAACGAGTGTCGTTGGATCCACATTTAGAACAAATTCATGTAATTCTCTAAAATAATAGACTTATTATCTTTTTGTATTCTGTAATTTACTTTTAATATGTTGTATTATGTCTGGTGTAAATGATTGTGCATAATTGCAGGGTTAACTCCAAGAACTTGTCACTCAGCAACAATCTGAAGAGATCGAGCATCCCATGACTAGAGATAAAATTTTATCCTCCGTTATTGGTGAGAGAACAGGCTATGTTCGTGGAAAAGGGTATGGAAAGAAGCCTCCCAAAAAGAGTCACATGCAGCAGGCAAACATAGAGGCCAGCGTCTCATCTGCTATGGAGATTGTGCGTCAAGAGATGCAAGCCGCTATGGATCGGAAGTTGCAAGAAGAACGTGAACAAATGGCTGCTGAGTTGCGAAGGAATATGGAAGATGATTTGCAAAGAAAATTGGAAGAGGAGCGTGAACACGCGAATGTAGAAGTAGGCAAGATGATTAATCTAGAAGTGGAGAAGAGGATGCAAGACCAATTTGTTGTTCTCATGATCACAATGCAAAGGTACTTGCTCTGCTCCTTCTGGACAATTCCTCCTTCCTTCTTGATAATTCTTCTTCTTCTTTTTCTTCTTCTTCTTCTTCATCTTTTTCTTCTTCTTCTTCGTCTTTTTGACAAGACTGTTGGGATGTTTTGTGTTTATGTAAAATCTAAATTTTTTGATGAGGCATATGAACTGTTTGAAAAAATGCCATGCAGAAATCTGGGATATTGTGTGTTTAATATGTTTTTATTATTGGGTAAAGTCTGGGCTGTTGTGTGTTTGAAAAATGCCATGTAGAAATCTTGGTTGTATTTTGCTCATCCTCTGCTTTCCTCCAATTATATGATTGATAATATATTTGCATTAAGTCAAAAAGTAACAAAAGGCTCTTCATCCCTACGATAGATAAGGGAGGCTTTTGTTATTGTGTAATTTAGTTCTGTGGATGTGTGCTTTAATCATAATACAATTTACTTTTTACTAGATGCGTGTACAATGTAATAGCTCATGTGGTTGTTTGAAAATTTTCATGCCATTTTATGAGAAAAGGGTCTACTCCCTCTAGTTGATGAATTGAGATTCGCGTTTCCATTTTCTTTAGTGGTTTATTTGTTTTATTTTTATGCCAAGGACTTTGAATGTTAACTCTTTACCATTGATATTATCTGCAACAAGGTTTTGAAAAGCTTTCTGATTAGAGACATAACCAACTTAGTATGAGTGAGTCAACTATTTCCTTCCAGAAAAAGGATCTAATGGCCCCATTTATTCCAGTGCAAGAAAGATGGATGATATGATTACTTGAAGTCAAAATTGTATGTAGTATGAATATGATTATTTCAAGTATTCTTAAACCTTTACTTAGTGTCCTATATTCATTATATCAGTCACAAAGAATGCTTTTTTTGAAGTATATGTATTGTCACACCTCCTTTTTCATTACATCCACAAGGGCATAAAGGAGTTTTTCCAATTAAAGGACAATCGAGACGGGATTTGTTTATTAAGATTCTGAGTCGCCAATGGTATCCCAAGTCACCTGTTGAATCCCGAATCGAGGAAAATATGACTCTGTTTAACAGTCTGCAATCCAGAAATCCGAGTAAGGAATTCTGTTAACCCGGGAGAAGGTGTTAGGCATTCCCGGGTTCCGTGGTTCTAGCACGGTCGCTCAACTGCTATATTTGGCTATTTTATTTTATTTTCGTACATGTTTTGACCTATGTCTTTTTAACTCTGAACCGCTTTTATTGTTATTATTTTAAGAGAATTGCAACGTTGTGAAAACATGTCTCGTACCGCGTCACATAAATGCACTCGCGATTTTTGATACATTTCGACTTCGTTGAGATTTGAATTTGGGTCACATAAATGTGCACCCGTATTTAAGAAGGTAAAATTATTAAAACGCGCCTAAAGCGTCTAATGCATTATTATCTTTGGGGAAGGCCGTGAAATTTGCTAAACGGCCCATCCCGAAGTCTAAGTATTTTTAGCACAAATATTTATCGAGGGCCCTGTAATTTATGCGTTTTATTTGGCGAGGCTCATCTCATTTCTATTTTAAGGCCAATCTAAAGTAAGCTAAGGTTTTCTATTTAATTGTCTCTAAAATAAAGGAAAAAAACAAATCCTAATTAATTAAAATTATTAGCCTAACCAAGCGACGGTTTTAAACTAAACAAGTCATTAGGCTCCAAGAGAAGCCCAAGGGGTAAGAATTGCAAACCAGTCCTACAACCAAAATCAACCATACGTAGGCTTTGGCCCAGGCCCCAAACGAAAACAAGAATAAGCGTTGGTCTGGGCCGTGCATCTAATACCCCTGAAGCCCAAACTCCCGAGGCGAGCTGTTGGGCCCTGACCTTTAAGCAAAATAGGAGTTCGATCCTTTTAAATAAGAATTTGCTGAATGTACTTCTAGTTACTTCAAATGTTCAATGATTTGCAACAAAAGAGTCACTGACTCAAGTTAACAAGATATGACTAAATTCCAATTCTATTTGTTTATCTACTAGTGAACTCCTAATATTTAATAAAGTAACAATCAAACACGAACAACAATAGCAGCAGCTCGGCTACATGATACTAATTCAAATTAACATTACTAAACTAATACTGAACATTCATGATTCTAGAAACGAACTATTGTGATTATGAGCAAGGCTTATAGACTGAATCTGAATTCATTTTTAACTTTTAATACATGAGGATCGCAGACCTTGAATTCATTTCCTGCTTCAGCTATCCTTCTAGTTTCACTAATTAAAATACACGAAAACAGGATTAAGCTAGCTAAGGCCAATGAATGACTCCCAGTTTTAAAAGTCCAACAGTCTGTTACAGTTCAAAACAATCCTAGTTTAACTACAATGAACAACTAATCACATCATAGGAGAACTATCTAAAAATAAACACAACAAAATTATTTAAATTGCAGCTCCTCAGTAGAAATTCAACTTCAGTTTCATTTCACGTTTTCAACAGATGGAACTACATCGACATGGGCTCGAAATATGTACCTGGCAATTGAAATGAAATAAGAAAGAAGAGGTCAGCAGTGGAAACAAACAAACAGCAGTTGCAATCTAGAGAACTGAGTTGATTTTCAGTTCAAAAGGCCACAGCTACCCAGCAATGAATAGAAGAGGAAGAACGCCAATGAAAACAGCCAAAAACCAGCCTAATATAACCAGAATTCACTAAAATGCACCCAAATAAACTCGAAATGAGCCTCTGAACAGCAACCAAAGATCACACTAGAAAATGTGAGTCCCTAACTAAAAACTTGAAACTAACCTAAAATTTAACAATGAATCAGTACTTTTTTTGGATTTTTGAAGATTTTCTAGTTTTTTTTTGATTTTTGAATGTTGAATCTCAAATTCAGATCTGAAAACTAGAGAGCACTTTTGAGGGGAATTTTTGGAGCTCCAAACTTGTTAAACAAGGCATGGGAATGCCCTTTTATAGGCACAATGAGGTGCAACTTTAGATTTCTTATTTTACACATTAGTCCCTCACTTATTTTCATACTAGTCCTCTACTTATTGACTTGTTACTCAAGTAAGCCTCCTAACTTCTGAAATTAAAACTAAATTTCAATTCTAAAATGTTCCAGGGTGTTCCTAATCTGTTACTATAAGATTCCACTATTTGATTACCCATATTACCCCTACCCTCATTCCTGAAATCATTAATCTACCCCCAGTTAACTGAACCAATTCCTTATCCATGATTAATTAACAATTGACTGTAGTTAACTACAGGTTTCAGCAATCCAAACAAACAGCAAGATAACCAACTATTGTAATACTATGAAACAAAACACACATCTAACCTGATTGGAAACCAATTTAAACTATCATCACAAATCACTAATCAAAATCAAAACAACACTTAAAAGAAAAATCAATCAGAAGCAATTTAACAAGAAATTGAAAACTCATGGTAACAGGGCAAGAAACCATCTGACTAATAAGAAAACAATTACTAAATCATGAATAACAATCAATCAAGTAAGAAGGATTTTATTGACTGAAACAAAAATCAAAAGAAAACTAAACTAAGCTTACTGACTATAGACTAATTAACAATAACTACGATTAAACGAATGATAAAGTTAAACAAACAGGCCCAGGTCACCAATTAAACAAGCAAAGCCACACAGAAAAGCAAAATTTGATTAAAAAAAAACAAAACAAAACTCCAATCCACTAATGGACAGGTAATTCAAAGAAAACCAAAGAAAACTATCAACTCACTGTTTTTTGACTTTCCCTCTTAGATTCAGAATTGGCCCTTCCTCAGCGAGATTTGAGTGCCATTGACATCGAATTCGTCACGAGGGAAGCGAGGGGATCATGTGGCATTAATTTGGGGTAGTTTGGAACAATTAGGGTTTTGGCCGGAAAATTTAAAACCAATATTCGAGCAGTTCCGGCTAGATTTGAGGGACGGGGTTTGGGGGGTTTGAAAGAGGAGGTTTAGGCGATTCCATGGTGTTAATTTGGACTGATTTGGGAGAAGTGGTGTCATGGCCGGAAAACTTTGATCTAACATTCGAAACGTTTGGCCGGGATTTGAGGGAAACGGATGGTGGATTCGTAAAGGGGAGGAGAAGGGGAACCAGGGGTGTAATTTTGGTGGCGATTGGAGATGGGCCGCCGGCGGCGACGATTTCCGGCCGGCGGGGTTTGGTTAGAGGCTCTGAGGGTTTGGAGACGATGATGGAGGGGGGGTAGGTCGGGGACCGACATTTATATATCGACTAACCTAGGATGCTCCCGTCCCTTGGATCAAACAATCAAAGGCTAGGATTAACCCCCAGGAAACGCCGTCGTTTTGAAAGCAATGGAGGTCGGACCGGGATCAGACTGGGGGGGATTTTTGTTTGGGCTAAGCTACTTTGGCCCAAATTTGGGTCTTTAAGATCAGCCCTCTTCCTTTATTTAAAAATGGTTTCCTTTTCTTTTCTTCTTTTTCTTTTTGCTTTTCCATTTTGTATTTTTTATATATATATTTTTTATTAAATGCTAAATTAAAAATCAAAAACCAAATTGACTCTAAAAATTATATTTCTTAATTTCCAATTATAATAATTCCTAATTTAAATGCAAACTAAGACAAATTAAAACTATAATTGCAAAAAGGACCATTTTTGTTATTTTCTCTATTTTTAAGCAATTTTAACTACTAATTAATCCTAGAATGTGAAATTAAACCTAAATGCAAATGTCAAGTGTATTTTTTATATTTTCATATGAATTAAAATGCACAAATAAAATGCAAACAATTAACCTAAAATGTCACAAAAGTCCACAAAATTGCAAAATAATGAAAGAAATCATTTTGTTTGAATTTTTGGGAATGATTCATATAGGACAAAAATCACGTGCTGACATGTATCATTTGTAATTTAGCACTACCTTAGTGTTACATTACCTTTCTCTAAGAACCGTACATCTCGTGCCTCTTTTAGCACTACCTTAGTGTTACATTATTGAACTTTAACTTTTTTTTTTAATGCTTATATGTTTTCTTCTCTTTTAGAACTTTTGAATAGGAAGACGTTAAGATCACTAGCCCTTTTAGATACTTTTGTTTTCTTGCGAGTCATGAAAATTGTATGAACTGTCATTTAGATTCTATTCTCTTGGATTCTCTTTTTCTTTTTCCCCCTTTTAGATTCCTCGGAAAGTTTAGTCAAATTTGAAAGTCCGCGAGGAGGCTTTCCTAAAATTTGCTGCACCTTCTTTAGTTATAATTAGTATTATTATTTTGTTCTCAGTTGCCTTTTATTTCTATTTGATCTGTTCTGTAAGTTGTTCCCCTCAAGTTTCAAGCATATATTGGCATAATCCTGATAGGGATGTGTATTGAAATGGTAGAACTAGTAAAAATAGTAGTAGACTTGCCTATTTGGATAAAATGGGTAGATTTTATCAAGTCACCTGCTATAGTTCACCTTACTGACATGGTTTCTTATTTCCTATAAATCCTTGTTTTAAACTGCTATCTCATACAGAAAGTGCTCCTACATTAAGTCTTTGAGTTGGCTGAACAAGTTTCAAATGCCATCCAGTTTGCTTCAATCGTAGTTAATTAGTGAAGATTTCTAATGCAACTGGATGTTAGCTTAATCTTATGGAATCACCTAGTGTTTTGGTTGCTTCTTGTAGCTATAATTATATATGAAGAACCTCCCGTGAAATGAATGTTTTTAGGGCATATATGTCAATCCATTTGGTCACAGTTTTTTCTTGAATCTTTAAAAGGTATGTATCATAGACTATAACTCTTGTTTCTTAAGATTTTATTCCTTGCTTTGTCAAGATCCTTTCCTATGCCACATGAAACATATGCTGCAGTATACTCTCACTCTCTGGGACTGCATTTATATCATTTCCGACTCAAAGCTTGTACTTTATTTGTCTATGCATATTTTGGATATAACAAATTTTATTATGTTACTTTCTTTGCTTTCTGCTTTCTTCTAGCAGGGACGTGGTACTTCTTAACCAGTAGTGCTTATCAAGGATGTCGTACACCAAGGAGCAATTACAACGCACTTAATATTTTATATTTTTTTTGGGTCACATGTCGTATATGCATACAATGTCAATGCACAATGAAGTGTCATGTAGTATATATGTATTGCTATTTAAGTAATCGACCAAGGATGTCGTCCACCAAGGAGCATTGTCAGTGTACAATGAAGTGCCATGTAGTATATATGTAATTGCTATTTTAGTGATTGAAATATTTATAATATCCGGTTTGAGAAATTCTTTTGATGTTTGTTACATATTATTGAATACTTTTAATATTGTTTATAAATCATATGAATATCCCTATATTAAATTTTAGAGTAACATGTTGCTACAAAAAATGTATATAATTATGGTCAATATAGTTGTTGAGAAAACAGGTATTAGTGGCGACATAATTTGTTCACACTGTTGGTTTCTTTGTTTTGTAGCGACTGAGGTCGCAACAAAAAGACATTAATATTTTCGTGGATTTACCACTTTTTGTGGCGACAAAAAGTTGCCACTAAACATATATTGTTTTGTAGCGATGGTAGTCGCAGCTAAAGGTCACATACAGTGGCGACCCAATTAAAATTTATTCGTATGAAATCTTTTGTAGCATATTTGTATACTTTTTGTGGCGACGAGATCGCTACAAATGGGGTAGTTTTTGTGGCGACTAGTAAATATTGCCGCAAATAACATTAGTTACGGTTGTACTTGCAGCAATAAGAAAGTCGCCACTAATAAGTTTTAGCAGCGACTTTCATAGATTTTGCAGCGACTTTGGTCGCCACAAGAAGGCTGAATTCTTGTAGTGTCACTCCCTCTCTCTCTAGAACTCATGTCCTCACTCTACTTTCAGTAAAAATAACATAGAGAAGGCCGGATGGGGTATTTTTAATGGAATGGGGTCGGATTTTAAAAATTAGAAAATAGGAGCCCGACATAAATCTGCGATCGCAAAGCTGACATGCGGCCCGCAGAATGGACCGCAAAATGCTCCCCAAAACCAGAAGACACTGTTTGGGTATGTGATAAAAATGCGGTCCGCATACCCGTTTTGTGATCGCATAATGCACTGCAGAACTGCCCCTTACAAAATCCCAAGGGGATTATGCGACGACTATGCGGCCCCCATATCGATTATGCGATCGCGTAATTGACCTCAAATTTGACCAACACACTGTCTCACTCTGCGGCGACTATGCGGTCCGCTTAGCTGTTATGCGACCGCATTCTTGACCGCATAATTGCACTTTTTTGGAAAATATTATTCCTTGCCTTTTTAATGCATAGATCAGTCCAAAGGGTCCGAACCACGGCGAGCTTAATTTTTTTACAAATTTTTAACACGTATTCCCAACATGGCACTACGGGCTTTCGAGTTTTTGAGTAAAAGTTTTCACGGGGCCTTACACCACTGTCCTCCAAAGTCAATCACACATGCTCTAAGCATGTCCTCCAAAATCTGAACTGTCCGCTCCGATTGTCCGTCGGTCTGAGGATGAAATGCTGTGTTGAGCTCCACACGGGTCCCCAACTCACTCTGAACGGATTTCTAGAAATAAGAAGTGAACTGAGGGCCTCTATCTGATATGATGGAGACGGGCACACCGTGCAACCGGACTATCTCCCTAATGTAAATCTGAGCCAACCTCTCTGAAGTACAAGTAGTCACAATCGGGATAAAGTGTGCCGACTTGGTCAAGTTGTCAACAATGACCCACATTGCATCCAACTTCCGCAAGGTCCGGGGCAACCCAACTACGAAGTCCATAGTAATGCGCTCCCACTTCCACTTAAGGATAGGCATCTGCTAAAGTATGCCACCTGGCCTCAAGTGTTCATACTTAACCTGCTGGCAATTCAAACACCTAGCCACATACTAGACTATGTCTTTCTTCATTCGTTGCACCAATAATGCTGTCTCAGGTCACGATACATCTTCGTAGCACCTGGGTGAATAGAATACCGCAAACTATGTGCCTCCGCTGGAATCCTCTCCCTCAAGCCATCAACATTAGGAAAACATAGGCGACCCTGGAGTCACAGGACACCATCCTCGCCAATAGAGACCTCCTTGGCACTACCCTATAGCACCGTCTCTCTGAGAACTGCCAAATGCGAATCATCGAACTGCCGGCCTTGATCTCCCCCAATAATGAATACTGAGCAACAACACACGCAAGGACTCCTTCTCTGAAATATCCGACCTCACGAGTCTGTTAGCCAAGGACTGAATGTCTAAAGCTAGTGGCCTCTCCTCTGCTGGAATGAAGGCCAAGCTACCATACTCTCTGCTTTCCTGCATAAGGCATCCGCGACCACATTTGCCTTGCCCGGATGATAAAGAATGGTGATGTCATAGTCCTTCAGTAGCTCAAGCCATCTACGCTGCCTCAAGTTGAGATCCCTCTGCTTGAACAAGTGCTGTAAGCTGCGATGATCAGTGTAAACCTCACATGACACCCCATACAGATAATGCCTCCATATCTTAAGAGCATGAACAATTGTTGCTAACTCTAGATTGTGCACAGGATAATTCTTCTCATGAATCTTCAGCTGACGCGAAGCATATGCAATAACTCGCCCCTCCTGCATCAATACACAACCTAAGCCAACGCGTGAAGCGTCGCAATATACCGTATACATCCCTGAATCGGAAGGCAACACAAGAACTGGTGTTGTAGTCAAAGTCATCTTGAGCTGCTGGAAGCTCGCCTCACAATCATCGGACCAGCGGAAGGGAGCACCCTTCTGGGTCAATCTAGTCAGGGGTGATACAATAGATGAAAAGACCTGCACGAATCGCCGATAATAACCTGCTAACCCCAGGAAACTCCTGATCTCGATCACTGAAGTAGGACATGGCCAACTCTGAACTGCCTCAATCTTCTCGGGATCCACCTTAATACCCTCTCCTGACATAATATGCCCCAAGAATGCCACTGACTTTAGCCAAAACTCACACTTGGAGAACTTAGCATATAGCTTCTGCTCCCGCAAGGTCTGAAGTACTACTCTCAAATACTGCTCATGCTCCCCCAGGATACATAAGTATATCAAGATGTCGTCAATGAAGACGATGACAAAGGAATCAATATAAGGTCTGAAGAACCAGTTCATCAAGTCCATAAATGCCGCTGGGGCATTAGTCAAGACAAAGGACATCACCAGCAACTCATAATGACCATATCTAGTACGGAAGGCAGTCTTCGGAACATCTGAGTCCCAAATCCTCAACTGATGGTCCGATCTCAAGTCGATCTTAGAGAACACCCTAGCACCCTGCAACTGATCGAACAAATCATCAATGCATGGCAACGGGTACTTGTTCTTGATGGGTAACCTTGTTCAACTGGCGGTAATCAATGCACATCCGCATTGTCCCAACCTTCTTCTTTACAAACAACACTGGTGCACCCCAAGGTGACAGACTCGGTCGAATAAACCCCTTTGCTAACAACTCCTCAAGCTGCTCCTTCAACTCTTTCAGAGCCATACGGTACGGTGGGATAGATATAGGCTGGGTACCTGGAGCCAAATTACTACAAAAATCAATATCACGATCTGGTGGCATGCCAGGAAGGTCAGAAAGAAATACGTCGGCAAACTCCCCGACTACAGGAACTGAATCAATCGTCGGAGACTCTGCGGTGGTGTCTCGAACATAAGGTAGATAAGCCAAACACCCCTTCTCGACCATACATCGAGCCTTCAGGAAAGAAATAACCCGACTAGATATATTAACGGCGGAACCCTTCCACTCCAACCTTGGCAACCCTGGCATTGCTAATGTAACGGTCTTGGCATGGCTATCTAGGACGGTGTGATATGGAGATAACCAATCCATGCCCAGGATGAACTTAAAGTCGATCATTTCAAGTAACAGGAGATCTGCTCTAGTCTCGAAACCACAGAATGTGACCACACAGGACTGGTAGATCTGATCCACAACAACAGAATCGCCCACAGGGGTGGACACATGAATTGGAGTGCCCAAAGGCTCACGAGGAATAACCAGGAAATGAGCAAATAGAGATGACACATATGAATAGGTAGACCCTGGATCAAATAGCACTGAAGCATCTCTACCGCAGACGAAAATAATACCTGTGATAACGACATCTGAGGCCAATGCATCTGGTCTGGCCGGAAGAGCATAGAATCTAGCAGGAGCGTCGGCTGGCTGGCCTCCCCTGACTGAGCAGTAGCTGGCTAACCTCTCCCTGTCTAGCCTCCACCTCTAAGACGGCCTCTACCTGTCTGTCCCCCGCCTCTAGGCTGCTGGGCAACCGATGCTGAAACCATAGGCTGCTGACCCTACTGTACTACCTTGCCCCGAAGTCTGGGACAGGTCCTTTTCATGTGACCCGGATCTCCACACTCGTAACAACCTCTCAGCACCATAGCCTGCTGTCCGGAAGCCTGGCCCTGATGGCCCGAATACCCACCGGAGGAACTCAGAACAGCTGGTGGATGGTAAGAACTCTCTGGCATAGCGCTGAAATAGGAACCAGAAGAACCCTGGGACCTGAATACCCACTGGAGGAACCCTGAATAGCTGGCGGGCGATAAGAACTCTCTGGCATGGCGCTGAAATAGGGGCGCGCTGGAGCACCTCAAGCAGGTGGTGGTGCTGCATATAGGGGCCTGTTAGGCTGACCCATCCCAAACTGACCTCTACCCCTAGCTGGGGCACCTCTGAACTCTCCAGAAAATCTAGCCCTCTTGTCCTGCTGCATCTGCTCCCTACCCCTCAGACGGTAGCCCTCAATCCTCCGAGCAATCTCTACCACTAGTTGATAAGGAGTCCCCATCTCCACTTCTCGGGCCATGTTGACCCTATTGCCGGAATGCAACCCTGCAATGAACCTCTGCATCCTCTCTGCGTCAGTAGGAAGTATCATCAATGCATGGCGGGATAACTCAGAAAACCTTGCCTCACTGTCGGTCACAGATATCTAACCCTGCTCCAGCTGCTCAAGCTGATACCGTAGCTCTTCCCTCTCAAAGGGTAAGATATACTTGTCCAGGAATAACTGTGTGAACTGTCCCCAAGTGATGGGAGGAGAACCTGTTGGTCTGCCAAGAACATACGACTGACACCATCTACGGGCCCTACCCTCCAGCTGGAAAGTAGTTAAGTCAACCCTATGCAACTCCAATATCCTCATGTTGTGCAGTCTGTCCCTGCACCTATCAATGAAATCCTGGGCATCCTCATGACGCTCACCCCGAAGACAGGAGGGTGTAGCCTGGTCCATCTGTCTAATAACTTCTACGGATCTCCATCCGCAGCCGGTCTGGGCTCGGGCACTACTGTAGCAACTGGCTGAGCCCCATCCGCGGGTAGTGCACCCGGAGTCTCATACACTGCAGCTTCATGACCAGGAACTTGAGAAGTAGGGGTCTGTGCTCCCCTTCCTGCCTGTGATGTAGCTGGATCCGCTGGAAATAAACCAGCCTGAGTCATGGTGTCCATGAACCGCAGCATATGGCCCATGACCTTCTGGAAACCCGGTGCTGTCATGAAATCTGCCGGGGTAGGCTCAACGGCGGGCACCTCACCCTGCTCGTCAATAATAGGATCTCCCGTAGGATTTGCCGGTGGTGCTACTGGAACAGCTCTGGGACGCCCTCGTCCCCTACCTCAGGTCGGTGCCCTCCCCCAGCCTCTGCCTTGGCCTCTAGCAATGAGGGGGGGGGGGCAGCTCCTCCCGGGCTTGGGACATCTGTCGTGCGTGTCCTCACCATAGGTGAGAGAATAGAATAGGGAAATTTAGTATACTAACCACTGCACGATAGGAATGAAGAAAGAGTAGTTTCCTAACACCATATAGCCTCTCGAAGATAAATACAGACGTCTCCATACCGATCCGCAAGACTCTACTAGGTTTGCCCATTACTTGTGAGACCTACGTGAACCTAGTGCAATGATACCATATTGTCACCACCCAATTTCACTACAGGTCGTGATGGCGCCCAACACCATTGTCAGACAAGCCAATGCGAAAATATTGATAAGTTCTAGTTTTACTTTTCCAAAATAGTTCCAACAATTTCTAAATTTGAATTAAAAACGAGTGGTAATTCGCAACGCACCATAATAATTATACAATCCCAAAAGAATAGTCTACTAATGTGTGTGCCAAGACCTGGTGTCACAAGTATGTGGGAATCTAGTAGAATACACAAAAAGAATATTTCTCTCCTACTATCTGAACTAAAAAGACAGCCAAAAAGTACAGAAGGACTCCATCACGCTACTGAACGTCATAGGGAAGGAGCAGCTCACCGTGGAATCTCGGACTATGATCAAGTATACGCACCGGACTGGTAACCAGATGTACCTGCCTCAGATCCTGTACAATTAAGTACAGAAGCGTAGTATGAGTACATAAATAATATGTACCCAGTAAGTATTCCGTCTAATCTCGAAGAAGTAGAGACGAGAGGTCGAATTGACACTTACTAGGGTCAATTAATATAAGAGAGTGCTATACTAAGAATGGATGTCACATTTAACTAACAATTTATAGCAAGAAGTGATAGGTCATTCCCTAGATGTTGTTACAGTTAGCCATTTACATTTCAAGGCATTTAGCAAGGCAAGTTATGAATAAGAATTCACATAGATATCATATGCACATCATGCCGAGGTCGTACGGCCCGGTCCAACATAAGAAAAATGTACACTGCCAGAGGGTCGAATGGCGCGAACCATAGATGCATCTACCTCTACCGAGGCGAACGACTCGATCCACAATTATCAATTATCATCAAAAAAAGGCACATAAGGCACAATCATAGTTAAATAAATTCATACAAGTTATCAAGTAAGTGCATGCATTCTTATACTTTTATTTCCAACCCTTAACAAATCCTAAGTGATCTCATTAACATGAAAGGATATAGATATTGGCAAATATAGCATGATACAGGCCCTAAACTACCCGGACAATTAACGTAATAGTAGCTACGTAGGGACTCTCGTCACCTCGTGCGTACGTAGCCCCCACAATTAGCAACACATGATTTAATTAACTCACCTATGGGGACAATTCCCTCTTACAAGGTTAGAAAGGAGACTCACCTCGCTCCAAAGCGTACTTCCAATATCAAGAACGTGCTCAAACCCTCAATTTGGAGCCGAACGATCCAAAACTAATTAAACGAGGTAGGAACTAGTAAATACAAGCTCAAGGGTTTGCATTTTAATTGCTAAAGTAATTTCCCAACCTTAAACACAAGCTTCCTAAAATCCGACCCCGAGCCTACGTGCCCGGATTTCGAAATTCTTCGAAGAAAGTTGTTCTTTATAACCTAAGGATCAATAATACATGATTTCTACTTCATTCCATAACATATTTCGTGGTTAAATCTAATTTTTATCAAAACCCTAGGTTTTGCTCTAATACCATGATTTTTCCTTAATCTTTGTGTGTTAATCTACCCGAGGATCAAGTATTAAACTAGAAATAAGTAGGATGAACTTACCTCAAGATGCTAGGTGAAAGTCTTCCCTCAAGAGCTCCAAAATCGCCCAATAAATGAGTGCAAATGAGCAAAAATGACCTGGAGCCCGTAATAAATGAAGGCCACTGCCTTCTGCGATTTCCGCATCTGCGGTCCTGGGCCGCAGCTGCGCTCACCGCTTCTGCAAAAAGAAGACCGCTTCTACGATCTAGGCCGCTCCTGTGGATAGGCCCACCGCTCCTGCAGTTCCGCATCTGCCGTTTAAGGGCCGCATCTGCGGTCTTGGGCTGCCTGGCTTGGGCTGCTCCTGCGATAGGTGGACCGCTTCTGCGGTCTCGCACCTGCGGCTTACCAACCGCAGGTGCGGTTTTGACAGCAACCAGCAGCTTCAGCCCTTTCCTAAATTCCTAACTCAACTCGAGCGGCGTCCGTTCGATGCTTGGGGCCCCCGGGGCCCCGCCCGAACATACCTACAAGTACGAAATAATAAAACGAACTTGCTCGAACCCTCGAAATGCCCGAAGCAACGCTAAATCTACGAATCACCCCCAAAACCAATTGAATCAAACTTATGAACTTCAAGTTCTTCAATTTACTTCTGACGCCCCGAAACGTACTTATACCACTCGGATTGACACCAAATTTTGTGGGCAAGTCTTAAATGTTATATTGGACCTATACCGGGCTCCAGGACCAACATACGGGCCCGATACCAATATGATCAAGCATTATTCAATTTCATTAAAACCTTAGAATTTCAGTTTAACAATTTCTAACAAAAATTTATTACTCGGGCTAGGGACCTCGAAATTCGATTACAGGCATACGCCCAGGTCCCATATTTTCCTGCGGACCCTCCGGGACCGTCAAAACTCAAGTCCGGGTCCGTTTACTAAAAATGTTGATCAAAGTCAAACTTAGCCTTTTAAAAAAATCTTAGGGAATCAAGTGTGCCTATTTCAACCCAAACTCTTTCAAATCCCGAACCAACCATCCCCGCAGGTCGTAAATTAGTTAATGCAAGCGCAGGAAGTCTTATTTAGGGGGACAGGGTTCTAAAAAGCAAAACAACCAGTCGGGTCGTTACAGATACCGACCAACTTTGGTCCGTTTTCTGGGTTTTAATTTTGGCATTAAATGCCTGTTTTGGCAGCTACACCACCTAGTTAATACTTCATACAACTAGTTTAGAACCGGTTCTATTTGTCTAGTTCAAAGTATATACAAGTCAAGGAGTGTTTTGTACAACATCATCATCACCGTCTGATGAACTTTCATCTAAAAGACGGTATCGAGGAGGGTCTTGTAGAGGATGTGAAGAATGACCACAGGGAGGATGGGAGGAACGATCATGGGGAGGAAAGAAGGAATTCCCACATTCAGGTCGAGCCTCTGGCAATGACTCACGAGATCGGGGCAACGGAAAAGCTCCAGTAGATAGGAGAGTTCTGATCTGAGCTTGCATGCCAAGGAATTGAGCATCTCTAACCGTTTCTCTTTCCTTGGCCGTTTCTAGCTTGGATGTGAGCTTTGTCACAGTCTCCCGCACAGCGGAGAGGCTCTCCCCATTAAGTTGCTCGCCTTGCGAGGAAGTACCTATTCCTTGCATTCAACACTTATAGCAATGGAACTTTTTAGTAGGAAGCCCGTATACCTTCCCCCTTTTTGGACCGCCAGCAGACTCCATCCATATTCTTTCAGCATCCTCGTTCGAAGGTTGGGTTGGCTCGCCTGATTCACCAGCTGGCTGAGTGCGGATGAATTCCTCCACGTTAGTTTGGTAGAGACCCTATACGAAAATTTAAATTGAATTAGTATTTCAAAATTTATATAAAAGTAAATTAAAATACTTAAAGACAAGTGAAAGCTTACATATACAGTCGAGGCCCGGTCCTCAACCCACCTTTCTTGATCTGTCTCTTTCTTCTTCTTTATAATATGTGTCTCCTTGAATAGCTCATCATGGTTCATTGGACGCCCCAACTTCTTTTCCTGAAAACAAATTAATTCAGTTAATAAACTGAATAGATATACTTTGAAAATTAAAATAATTTAAGCAATTACGTACCAATCTTCTTTTTGTTGTCCCTAGGCTGACCGCACCTCCAGTGTGCAAGGACCCTCCCTTCTCAGATGCGCGAGCTTTCTTTCCTTTTTTGCTCTTCTCTAAGAACTTTGCGGTAAGCCATTGCCTTTGCAAATCATCCCATAAATTTTGAAGTAACCAGTCAGGCTTCTTGTTCTTCCTTCTAGCTTTGGAGAAAGTATGCGACAATCGCTTGCGAGCTTTGTGATGAAAATTTGCTGCCACTTCCGCGCTATAGCGGTGTTCCCATACACACTTGCTCTGTATTTCAAAAATTAAATATTAAACAAGAAATATCATAAATATAAATTATTAAACTGCTTAAAAGAACATTTATACCTTAAATTGATTGAAAATTTGCTCCTTCAGCGAGAATGGGAAATCAGTCCAAGTCGCATAAGGGCCATTTAAAGCTTTCTGATGGCTTTGGTGATTATCCTTGTAGTCTTATTACCCGGTATGAACCTGCAATTTTTAACAATAAAAACACATTAATATCTTAGTAAAAACATTACAAAACAATAAATGCAAAAATAACAAATAACTCTTACCCATCACCCTCAGGGACTATGATGATCCTGCCATATTGATCATAATGCACCTCCTCGTCATCATCAGCATCATCGTCTAAAGCATGTATATCAGAGGCATGTGTGGACGGTGTAGGGGAGTCAGAACTACTACCTGGCAGGCGAAGGCCTGAAATAGATGGAGTCGCTGATGAAGATGGTTGCGATCCCTGTGACTGCGACATAACTGGATGGACCTCAAGTGGTTGTGATACTGATGGTTGTGACCCGAGTGGCTATGATCCATGTGGCTCTGACATGGATGGATGCGATCCTTGCGATGCAGATGGCTGCGATCCATGCGATGTAGATAGCTGCGATCCACGTGGTCGTGAGGCAGTTGGACTGTATGTCGGACGTATAGTCCTATGGCCCTGTGATGAAAGACCTGGTGTCTGCATGAAGGTGTAGGGCTCGTGATGCTGTGGCAGCTCAGTATAGCCGTGGGGTGGAGGATAAGACATAGGTATCTCTATAGAGGGTGGAAAAGAGGGAGTATTATTAACTACCCTCCTCTTTTCCTTCCTAGCCTTTTCTCGACCCCGAGAACTAGTAGGGTCATTGTTACCTTGACCCTTGCCTGCCATCTGCATAATTTAATACATATTTAGATTGAAACATATAAGAAACTAGCTATAAAACAAGAGTTATTTAAAAAACCAACTTTTTAAAGGTCATCGACGTACTGTTCCTCGTCCGAGAATTCTTCGTCCTCACTTGTTTGAGCTTCATCAGTTGATTCTTCGTCCTCATTTTCTATAATTGTTACTTCATTTATATCAACTTCTTCCAATATGTGTTCAGGATGTTCCAAATTATTTTCTAGCTGATCGTCCACTATTTGGTGAACACTGGAGATATCGTTTTGATATGCAACATCTAACACATTCTCCACTTCCATCCTACCTACAGGCTTAGTTTTTATTACAACCCACCAATCGGACTTATTCCGCCGCAATGGATAAGGAGCATAATACACTTGCCTAACATTATGTGCAATTATGAAAGGATCATAATGATCATACTCCCTCGTATGATTAACCTCAATTATGTTGTATTGATTATGTACTCTTGTACCTCTTGTTGGATTTGGGTCAAGCCACTTGCATCTAAAGAGTATCAATTTCTTAAATGGCCAACCTATATATTCTACTTCTATTATTTCTTTGAGCACACCATAATAATCAATATCTCCAACTTAGTTGCCATCACCACCTTGAACCCACACCCCGCTGTTGTTGCTATTTTTATTTTTAGAGCAATCATTTGTATGGAACTTATAACCATGCACTACGTACTTAAACATTGTTGTGACCTTAAGCCCAGGTCCCCAAGATATATCTTTCAAAAATTGGTTTACACCATTATTTGGATTATTTACCTACATAGTGTTAAAAAAATTCATAAGTTATCATAACTTACAAAAATTATTTACGTACATAGTGTTAGAACATTATCAGGATAAACTTACAAATTCTTTGAACCACGTATCAAATCTCGTATATACAGCATCATGGCTAAAGACCCACGAAGTGACTGTGACACATCAAATATTTTTAGTAGTTGCATCAAGATGTAATCACAATAAATTTTATATTTTGATAACTAATAAATAAATACTTACTTGAGAAATGGTACAACTTCGGGACAATTTAGCAACACATGAAGTGTAGTTGACTTGTACTCCATATCACTCAAACTTCTCTTTCTAACATCCTTAGAACATCGGCCTGGTTGATTGAATATGGACATTGGCGGATATAATGGATCATTCAAAGATTCTACTGTGTGCCTATTGGGCCTATTAGAACATGGCACGTTACTCTCAAAATAATAAGAACAAAAATGAGCAGTTTCCTTTGCAAGATAAGCTTCACATATAGATCCTTCAATCCTATTCCTCTGCTTAACAAATTGTTTGCATTTGCCAATTGTCCTACATAATGTCATGTTAGCCAAGAACATTCAAATAAAACAGAAAATTACATCAAACTTATAATATTTCCTCTCAAAAGGATACATCCATCTGCATTGAACAGGCCCTCCAAGTCGTGCCTCGTGTACAAGGTGGATTGGAAGGTGTTCCATCACATCAAAAAAACTATATGGAAATATCTTTTCCATCTTACTAGAAGTTACACGAATGTTCTGATCCATCCGGAGTAGGTTTTCTTCCCTTAATGTGGTAGAACACAAGTCTTTGAAAAACAAACTAATCTCTGTGATGGGTTTCCAGATTCTTTTAGGCAAACCACAAAATGCAATAGGCACTAAGGTCTCCATGAAAACATGACAGTCATGACTTTTCAAATGGCTCAACTTCCCTACCTCCATATCTACTTTTTCCAAGATTCGACGCATAACCCTCAGGCATCTTCAATTTCGTAACCCAATCACAAATTTGCCGCCCTTCCTCCAAAGTGAATGTGTAACTTGCTTTGGGCTTGAACACCTTACCATTGTTTGTTGTCTGCAAGTATAATTCAGGCCGCCTGCAATATTCTTGTAAGTCCATTCTAGCCATCGGGTTATCCTTTGTCTTACCTTTAACACCCATCACTGTGTTAAACAAATTATCAAAATAATTCTTCTCAATATGCATGACATCAAGGTTGTGACGGAGAAGATTATCCTTCCAATAAGGCAACTCCCAAAATATATCTGTTTCGTCCAATTAAGAGTAACACCATATCCGAGAAATCTATAAGGTAGAGCTTCAGTAACTTTACTAAAGTTCTGGACCCTCTCCCAAATTTCCTCACCTGAAAGTATCGGAGGTGGAGAATCATATTCCATTTTATTCTTTTTGAATGCATTTTTCATCCTTCTAAACTCATGATCATGAGGCAAGAATTGATGATGACAATCAAACCATGATTGCTTTCGGCCATATTTCAAAGTGAACGCTTTACTATTTTCCATGCAGTAAGGACAAGCTAGCTTCCCAGCAGTCATCCACCCAGACAACATTCCATACACAGGAAAATAGTTAATAGTCCACATTAAATTAGCACGCAAATTGAAATTCTGCCTGGTTGATATGTCATATATTTCAACACCATCATACCACAATTGTTTTAGCTCATCAATCAAAGGTTGAAAATATACATCAATCAAACTTTTCGGATTACGTGGACCAGGGATAATACAATTTAAGAATATATATGGACTAGCCATGCACAACTATAAGAAAGACAGGACAACATGAATATGGTGTCGCAGATACAGAAAAAGGCATGAAGCCATCCGCACACAGACCTAACCGAATGTTCCTTGCTTCACTAGCAAAATCTGGATATATCCTATCAAAGTGCTTCCAAGCTTCTCCATCTGAAGGATGACACATAACACCAGGTGGTCTTCTAATTTCAAAGTGCCATCTCATATGAGGAGCAGAACTCATCGACGCATATAACCTCTTTAACCTAGGTATAAGAGGTAAATAATGCATCGCCTTGATAGCGACCATTTTCCCGCAGGAAAGCCTCTTGAAACGAGGCTTTTTGCAAAATTTACAACTGTCTAAAGTTGCATCATCTTTATAATATAACATGCAACCATCTTCACAACAATCAATTCTCATTGACGAAAGTCCTAACTTAGAAACCAATCTCTTTGCCTTATAGAAATCACCAGGTAATTTGATATTAGGGTCAACTAGTGCACTCAGAGGTCATACTGAGTAATCTAACTGCAACAGAGAGCTCAGAGTGCGGACTTCCTTTACGTAGTGGACGACTAGCTTCCTCTAACTGTTCATAAAAATATTTTGCATCATCATTAGGAGTTTGTTCAACATTTTCATTGGGCTCACCCCCGAAGTGCATCCCAAAAGCATCCGTAACCATATCATGAATTCTAGAATCACGATTTGTATTCTCCACCGACCTACTACTCTCACC
>NW_017676452.1:43972-44608 GCF_001879085.1 Nicotiana attenuata
GTGATGAAAACTTTGCAACCACTTCCGCACTATAGCGGTGTTCCCATATACACTTGCTTTGTATTTCAAAAGTTAAATATTAAACAAGAAATATCATAAATATAAATTATTAAACTTCTTAAAAGAACATTTATACCTTAAATTGATTGAAAATTTGCTCCTTCAGCGAGAATGAGAAATCAGTCCAAGTACGCATAAGGGCCATCATAAAGCTTTCTGATGGCTTTGGTGACTATCCTCGTAGTCCTATTACTCGGGATGAACCTGCAATTTAACAATAAAAACACATTAATATCTTAGTAATAACTTTACAAAACAATAAACGCAAAAATAACAAATAACTCTTACCCATCACCCTCAGGGACTATGATGATCCTGCCATATTGATCATAATGCACCTCCTCGTCATCATCAGCATCATCGTCTGAAGCATGTATATCAGAGGCATGTGTGGACGGTGTATGGGGGTAAGAGCTACTACCTCGCAGGTGAAGGCATACGAGGAACGAAAGGAGGAGCGATCGAGGCCAAAGTAGACAGGGTGTGATAAGCAAAAACAATTTCGATAAACCACTCGGGGCTAGGGAGGCACCAAAATTATCGGAATATAACTTCAACGTCGATGTTGCCTGTATC